>NC_063045.1:50139628-50439628 GCF_018812025.1 Megalobrama amblycephala
CATAAAATTATCATATTATGCAATATATACTGCAGAAATGGTAAGAGAAGTATGGTAGTATGCTATTCTGAACACTGCCTAGGTTTTGAAACACAGCCTGTGTGTGTTTGTGTATGTGTATGCCTTTCTATGATTGTGTTAAAGCAATAAAGGAAGTCTAGCTTCTGTGAGTTTGTTCTATGCTGGGGACATTATTTATTATGTTCTCAGAGCGAACAATAACATATCTGACAGAGTGACAGACAGATGGTTTGTTGTTACTGTAAAGCGTGTTTGTGTTTGTACAGCTGTAATATGGTGACTTATCTTTTAAGGTCTAGTAATGCTGGTCTAGTATGAATACACAAGTGTGATCAAGAGTGAGAATGGCTGTTATCAAGTACAAATTAACTGCTTAAAAATGTATGTGCCGTATTTGAGTTTGGTGGCCCTTTTTGCCCACGCTAAACCTCAAATAATTGCTTTTTATATGGTGATTTTTCTGTATGGGTCTGTATGATGGTCTCTGGACCACCTTACTCAAAAAATATAAACCTGCTTGGTTGTGCTTTGCTGCCTTCCTTGATTTTTCTTTTACCCTTTTTATTCCTCCCATCCTTAGAGTGTTAAGTTTTAAAGTTTTTCCCAAATGTCAATTTCATTTCTTGGTTCTCCAGATAATTACAATCCCTTTATTGATTCGAGCAGTTCCGTTGCGTCACCCGTCGAGCCCTGCGCTCGGATGGGCTGCTTCCTCTCAGGTACAGACGTCCCAGCGTGATTTATGTTTTCTGACCTCAGGAAACATAGTGGCGTTACCCCATGGTTTCCCCTCTGAGTCCTTTTTACCCCATAAAAATTGAAACTTAGTTTTTGTTTTAACTCCACCCTCTTAACTTGAATATAGAGTATGCAGGCTTTATATCTTTTTTTTCCCCTGGTATTATTTTTGCATTTTTATTGCATATTCCGGTCTCACTTCACTAATTTTCCCATTTCTGGCTCTCCTGTGCTTTTGTTCTGGGCCTGTCAGACTCGTTCTGCTCTCCGGCTGCCTACCCTAACACTCCTCTCTTCCACTCTGAGCCCTCCGCTGTAGCTGGACTATTCGGAGGTAGGTGCTGTCCCTCCAGCCTGTCTCTTTCTTTTTGTGTCCTACAGCTGTCTCTTGTCCTTTTTTGTTCCATTTGCAGTAGGGCTGTGCAATATGGACAAAATAATCATATTGCAATTTTTTAAATGAATATTGCAATTGCGATTTTATTTGCGATTTTTGCTTTTTCAAATATGCTACATTCTAAATGTATTCAGTGCACAAGAAGTGCATAACAAAACATTTCACAATTAAGTAACATAGTATTAACAGCTTGATAAACAGAGATGGCATCTTTTGCCGAGTTGTTTGTATCAGTCTTCGGAAGCCGTCTTTACTGACGATGTACGTAGGCACCATGTCTTGCATATATGTTAGATGATTGCGTCGGTAATTTCTTTGTGCCATTTTGATCCTTTCTCATAAGGCGTGATGCTTGCAAATGCTTGAACAACGGATACTTGTTCAGTCGGTTCAGGCTGGCTTTGAGGTGTGCTTTTGTTAGTTTCGATGGACTTTGTCGACATGCATTGATCATACAGTTTTTTTTTTTTTTTTTTTCGTTTTTTTTATGGCGCTGTTTTAAGTGCTACAACAGGTTTGTTGTATTGCCCTGTTTTGTTGCAATAATCTCACGTATTTCTGTCACATCCTCTCTCCTGAATCCAAAATACTCCACAATATTCTGAATTGAAATATAAATAAAATTGCAGTATTTTGCGATTTAGAAATTGCATGTGTTCAAATCGCAATTGTTTTGCGATTGCGATTAATTGCACAGCTCTAATGTGTTTGCAACATATGTTTTGGGTTGTTAATTTAATAGTTTACCTTAATTTAGTTCAATTATGTATTAAATTCCAAAAAAAAAAAAATTTTTTTGCAAAGTTCCTCTTTCATGTCGCCTTCAAGGCAGTGTTATTCTAGTATTATTTTTATATATTTTATGTATATGTGGATTTGTCTTCTTTTTATTATATACATTTACTTGTTTATATATATATATATATATATATATATATATATATATATATATATATATATATATATATATATATATATATATATATATCTGTATATATAAATCTGTATATATAAAAATCAGTTTTTTAGCAGTTTTAGTGATTTTAGTACTTCAGCTTTAACTTAAGTTTAATTTCAACTTTAATTTCAGTTAGTTGTCAAGGCAACATTTATATATATTTTTTTCCATCTAATATTTATATTTTTTTTGTTTCAGCTTTATTTAAAAAGATAGTTGTCTATAATTTAAATGGTTTAGTTAATAACAACATTGCTTCAAGAAAATATTGATATGCAATTAATTTTTGCATGTTTAATTTTATTTGATTAATTAGTCTAAATATCACAATTTATTTAAGAATAATAAAATAATAAGTAAGTAAATAAGAATAATAAAATCAATTGATTTCCCTTTTTTTTTTTATTAGTTCTTATACTACTGTTGAATGCTTGAATCTGATTGGTTGACAAACGTTCTAAGGCGTGCAAATATTTTCAGGGAAACGCACGGCTTAAGTAGTTTTTGGCAGGTCTTGACCGCATTGCGGTTCCATATCACTTCGCCAAATGATTTCAGTTAGGCTGTTTCAAAAGGTCCTACTCCTTACAGCCTACAACCACAAAAGAAACAAAACCCACAACGACACCAAACAAGCAAATAAATATAGTAAACAATAGGATGAAAATGACAAATTATTGTCATGGTTTTTGCCACAAAATACGCTTTGTGTTCTGAAAGCGCATACTCACTTTCAAACGTACACACATACTGTATAGTACGGACACACACTCGCACAGAAATGCGTTGTCCACGCTGCTCTGATGAATTAATCAGTAAATTAGTTACTGTAGAGCAACTTAAAAGCTACATGACATTTCTCACCAGCGAGGTAATAACTGTGCGGTTCTTGAGGTAGATAAACTTATAGTTTCGCTATTAGTAGAGACACTGCTGCCATGAGAGACGCACAGACTCAGGTAGGCTAATTCACAAGCTTATTCTCTCGAGAGGCTTGGGATGAGATGCGTAAGAAATTAGTCCTACACACAAGAGTGTTTTAGGGACAAAAACTTGACAAATGTCTTGAAATACAACATCTGAACAATGTCTTGAGGTGTGGTAACCTCCGCATCACGTTGTGGCTGCATTACCACCTCAGGTGTGCATTATTTTCTAATAATTCAACGGCCCGCCGTCAATTATTCCTTACTTTTACCTCAAATGGCTCATACTCATTTAGGATACTAGTTTACAGGTACAATGAAGAAGGGGAATAAATGAGGAGCTTTTGTCTAAGTTGGCATGATAAAGTTGATGTTAAAGTTAAATGGCTGCTTTTATTTTCTTTTTACTACAATCATGTTGTTGGCTTACCCGGTCAAATAGCTGACATTTTTGGAAGTCTCTCGACTACGACAGAATCGATCCATTTAAATTAATGATGGCAATTATGCATTACCCATGAACTGGAAGAAAACATTAACCACCGTCTGGCATTTTTCCAGCCATAACATGTGTAGGCGAACCAGCCTGTGGTGTTTTTTTTGTTTTTTTTAGGTCTGACCTTGTTTCCTCTAACACAGGGTTCTCTGCACCTCCCGCCACCCAGCCTCCCAGTTCGACAGGCCTTAATGTCGACTTTGACTCCGTGTTCGGCAATAAGTCGGCCGCCAACAGCACAGACTCTGCTGGTAAGAGAGAATTTAACCCAGTTGCTGTGACTCACTCACTGCTTTTCTCTCCACATGATGCTTCACATCCATCTCACTGCTGAAGTCTAATGTGTTTTGGGGACCCAGAGCATTTATGGAATAGATAATTGGACCATGCTTAAACTAGCAGAGTGGAACTAGCATGTGAAAATGGTTATATGACCGTTTTTCATTCTTTTAGTAGTTTGCCGTGGTAATTTTATAAGAAAAGGGATCACAATGTGTTTAGACACTTGATCTCTTTTGTGTCAGGTTCTCAATACTGCATGTTTGGAACACATCTTAATACACTGCAGTGACAAAATTGCATCTTAAGCTTTTCATAAAACAACCTTGTTACATTAATTTACTTGAATATTGGTTTCATTGAGTCTCAGTTTTGATTTAAACACATGACTGATGTTGGAGCAGTGGTTAGCACTCTAAAACATTGAGCCATGGTGCTCATATGGGCGACTCATGTTTGAATCCAGCTTACGACACATAAATGAATAAATCAATGTTAAATTGAACATAATTACAATTATTGGTGTTATTATGCATGTTATTTCAAAGGAAAAAAAAATTCATATGATACATTACGGAAGTTGACTTGAATTTTGGCTTAAATTTCTAAGCTTTTTTTTAATGTGAGTCCATGTCATGTCAAAATAAGACCACTATAAGTTGCACAGTCATATTTTGAGATGTTCCTCATTCTGTCCTCTTTCTCTCCTCTCACGTTGTGGTTTGATCTGTTTGGGCCGCTGGCTTTGCATGGCACTGCATGTCTGGGTGAGTTGACTTCACGAGATTTTACCCACATTCTTCCACTTTCAGTCCTGCAACATTAGCTCTGAGGCCAGCTGCCTCTTGCTCCACCCAACCTAATTGCACTTTTTGTGTTTGTGTGTGTTGTCTGCGTCTTTTATCCCTCTCCCATTCCCTCTCCTCTGTTTGTTTAAGATGATATTTTAGGTGGCATCTTGAAACCCACAGTGGCCTCTCCCAACCAGGGCCTGACGCCCAGCACCCAACAGCCAGGCAAACTGGTTTCCGATGATTTGGATTCCTCCCTGGCCAACCTTGTGGGCAGTAAGCGTCCTGTTTTTGTTACATCAAGCAAACCCTCTGTATTAGGGCTGCACGATTAATCAAAATAATATTGAAGTTGGAACATCAGGAACATCAACTTTCATGCTATTTATTGATTTATTCATCTTAAAAGGGTGAATTTAGCATTACACAATGGCTAGCATAGCCCTCACAAGTTTTCTCTTTCTTACAGATCTCGGTATTGGAAATGGAACAATGAAGAAGTATGAACATTTGCCACTCATCTCAATCCAAATTCATAGTTTTCTTCAAACTTTATCATGATTGCTTCTTTTGTTCCTCCTCAGTGACATCCACTGGAGTCAACCCGGAGAGAAGAAGTTGACTGGAGGAACCAACTGGCAACCAAAGACGGCTCCGACCACAACATGGAACCCTGCCACTATGGTGAGGAAACAATATGTGCTTTCTTTGACTCAAATGAAACAAAACTCATGCTAGAAACAGCTGTCATAAACCAATAGATGGACAATAGCTGGAGGTCCTCCACTGATTCTGAAACATGGGCTCTGTTCCAAACCCTGATGAGCTGCCTCACTATCTGCTGTCTACATGGGCAGCTAACTTCTAAGACAGCATCAAAAGTGACTGAATTCAAAGGTTGTACATTAGCAAAAAACAAATTTTATGTGGCCAAAATGGCAGTCCAGTGCTTGGATGATGTATACAGACCAGTGTTGGTGTTGGTGACCAGTGTTTAAATTACTTATCCACTGAAAAAGTAAAGTATGGAATTACTGTTCATTTTTAGGTCATTTATAATTACAGTTACTTATAATGTTTGTGTTGCATACTGTAAATTAATTCAACAGTTCTGTATAAATCAATATTGAATTTAAAATCTAAATTTGTTGTCTAAAGGTAAAAGTGAACGCTGCCTCTTTAAAATCGTTAGCTGTAGTGAGTTGCGCGTGAGTTCACAGCTTCACAGCAGTTGGCTGCGTAGTCGCTGTCTGAAGATGTCGGCAAAAGCGAGTGGCTGTTTTGCAGAACGGAAATATTCCAATTACTTCACTTTTTTTGACACAGGTAGGCAAGAACATTACGGTAAAATAGAGAGACGGTCTCTGAGAGACGGTCTTCAGTCAATGCGCACTCAACATAGCCGCCTATTGCGAGTGTCAGATTTTTGAGGTTTATTACACATAAACGTTCAAATACACACACAGTTAGGCTACGTCAAAATGCCCGTCTTGGCATATATTCGCGTTGGTTATGTGAATGTGAACAGCTTGTGTAACAGCATATTGTCTCTGTCCATTAGGTCTTAGTGACAGCAGCGTTTAAAACATGCTACTGTTTACTATTGGCTGTCAGTATTGTAAATGATAATCAAACAACAGAAGAAAAGCTTTAATAAGGATTAATATACATTTAATTTACACAGTTAATATACAGTACAGTATATCTGATTATTCAATTTCTGTGGTATTTTAACTTGCTACTATTAGACCTACCTGAAAAAAATATATAGCATTGTTTTATTTGTATCTTTAAATATTTTTACCGTGGTATCGACTTTGGAATCGAATATTGTGCACTTCTGATGGTATTGGTACATCCCTATTTGTTACTAAAGATTTTTAAGTATTATAGTATGTTTTAATAAAGCTAAAATGTTTTAAAAACTATAAAAGGCTAAACTATTCCATGTCTGACTCATATTTATATTATTAGAAGAGTTTCCTTTCTGTCTATCCGGTCAAGGTTTATAGGGATTTAAAGAAGTAATTAGTAATGAGTTTAATTACTTATTGAGTAATTCAATTACTTTTCAGACAGAGTAATTAGAAAAGTATTTTAAATACAACATTGATGATGTGATTAGTAATTACTTTTTTGAAGTAACTTACCCAAACACTGATACAGACTAGCATTATGCTAACATTTGTTTTGTAGGTGTACAACGATCAACAGAGACTCCTGTCTCTTCAAACGTTTGCGTAACAGGTTTTACTGTCATGTAATAGAACTTCATGTAATTTACTTCATCTGTTTATTACTAACTGTCAGTATCTTCATTGGTGCTCTTGTGTCATCCCACAATCTTATATCAGCAATGTTTAACAATTTCCGAGTTGGTACAACTTCAGGTGGTAATCTGTTGCACTTTTCCAAATTGGAAGTTGATTCCGTGTCTGTATACTTTGAGGTTAGCATGTGGCTAAGCTAACAACTTGATACTTTACACAAATATGGGATGAAACAGTATTTTAATTAGTAATACTATTTTATAGTAATACTTTTCAGGATACTTTCCAATATTAATATGTTTATTATTGTTGTTGTTTTATTTTCACTGGGGTTGTCACTATGCATTTTGGGATTGCCTCATTTCTGAAACATATACACGATTCTGCTTTCTTTTTGACCAAATTGAGATATCTTATAAAGCAACATGATTTTGCTGCCTGCTGTCCTTATTGTTGTCTAGGTAGGCAGCACACTAGCTTTTGGAACAGAGCTGTAATCCACCCTCAAAAACAGCTGGAATGTATTCTGTCTCGTTTGTGTTTACAATGTGTTTGTGTGAGCTTACAATGTGAGATGTTATTGTGTTGTATGCCCTCTAATTGTGTTTGTTGCGTTGTGTAACTGTTCTCGTCCGGGGGATAAACAGAATGGCATGCTTTTCCCACAATACGTAAGTCGAAATGTTGAGTTGAACTATTCTCTGAAACGCATGAGATTATTAACCACTGCCACCACTTTTGCTTTGGTCACAATTTATGACCTTTGTGTGTTTGAGTGACCAAAATTGCACTGAAACCCATGAGCTGATCTAACCACGTTATCTCAGCATGGCTGACAGATCTCTTCCTCCTCTACCCTTCCCTCATCGAATTCATTTGTTTATCACCATCAGCAAACAACTGTAGTCATTTTGGCGTGAATCAATGGGCTAGTGTTTTCAGTGGAGGGTTTACTGGACAATGTGCAAATTCTAATACAAGGTACTCCAAATGTTTGATTCAGATCCATAACGTGACTTGGTAAACGTTCTGATGGAAACACTTCCACTGGAGAGATATTTCTTTCTTAAACAGGATGTTTTGAGCTGGATTTATAAGTACATCAGCATGATTTTAGTCACATTAACTCTTGCAGAGTTAAATGTTTCTGTAGGTGGTGTTTCTCCTAAGACTGCTGTACAGCTGATCTGTTTGCTTACTCTAGATACAAGTTTACATTGTACCGTTTGCATCTTAACTGAGATTCCGTAAATCTGTCAGCATATTTATCTCTCATTATCTTGAGATTCATTTCATTTTGTTCCGATTCAGTGTGATTTACACAGAAAAGCACACAAGATTGAGTTTTACATTTCTAAAGGATCCATTTTGGCTGTAAATCAAATTATTTATTTATGAAATGTATAACTGTGGCTCTATGTTCAGATAGGACCAACAGTGTACAGAATGAATCGCGATTAATCTCATCACGATTAATAAAAGTTTGTGTTTACATAATATGTGTTTACAGCGTATATTTAATATGTATATATAAATGCACATGCATGTGTACATTTAACTATATATATATATATATATATATATATATATATATATATATATATATATATATATATATAGTGTGTCAATAGGAAATATCCGTTCACATTTCCAAACATTCATTTTGCCATTAATTGTAATAATCCAGTGAGATTTTTGAATACACGAGGAGTCTGTTAACAGCCGGTGCTCCACATGGAGATCAGAGCACACCATCATCGAATCCGTCTGTGATTACATGAAGAAACATATGAAACTGAGACAAACCAAATCCAGAAGAACTGTGGCCGTGTCTCCAAGAGATTTTAAGAAACCTGCCTCCAAAGCTACCTGAAAAATGATGCCCAAGTGTACCTGGACAAGAGCTGTTTTAAATGCAAAGGGTGGTCACACAAAATATTGTTCTGATTTAGTTAATATAAGTTAATTGATAAATAAAATCTATTTATAACAGTATTTTTTAAAAACATCCTCACTTTACAGCATTTTTACACAAGTGCCTAAAAATCTTTGCAGGCAGGTTTGGAGACATGGCCACAGTTCTCCTGGATTTAGTTTGTCTCAGTTTCATCTGTTTCTTCATGTAATCACAGACGGATTTGATGATGGTTTGATATATATATATATAATGTGTGTGTGTGTATGTATGTATATTATGTAATATATTTCTTAAATGTATAAATGTAAGCGTGTGTGTTTATATATACATATTATACAGTACACAGTACACACATATTATGTAAACAAATTTATTTTGGATGCGAATTTAATCGCGATTAATCATTTGAAAGCACTATTTTACTGTTTAATATATTTTAAAATGTAATTTATCGATTACAAAGCAGATTTTTTTTTTTAGCCATAACACATTACTTTTTAGTCTTTGGTGTCTCATGATCCTTCATAAATCATTCTAATATGCTGATTTGCTGCTTAGGAAACATTTCTTATCAATGTTGAAAACAATTGTGATTGATGTTTGAGGACACATTAGACAATATTTTCAGGATTCCTTAATAGAAAGTACAAAAGCAACAGCATTTATTTGAATTTTTTCTTGTAACAATGTAAAATTATTTACTGTCACTTTTGTTGAATTTAAAGGCAAAATGAGCATGAGCAATTAAATATCTGTCACTTAAATGTAATTACTTTTCTCCATCAAAGCTATATATACACCAGCACATTACAGGGTGTTATGACATCTAAAACAATCTTCTCTGCATTTTCCGAAGTTGTCATAGTTCATGGATAAATAACCTTGTGTTCGATAAAAATGTTTATTTAACAATTCATTGGTCATTTGGTTACCATTATTGAATTTAGGAGGCCGTTCAGAGGAATGAGGCACCAGTGGAAATAAAAGTGTGTCTGTGGCTACCGAAGGTCTTATTGAGAATCTCACAGCTCCTTCACAAAGAGCTTCTCTCTTCCACCAGAGCCTTGCACCTGCAACTAATCACTCTGCCTTCAAAGAGGACACACACGCACTGTTTCTCGCTCTCTTCCTCTTTATCTCCTTGCGTATATATTCCTGTTTTGATGCTCTGTGTGTAAAGACATCTCTAATGTTTCCCAGATGTGAACGACTCTCCATGAAGAGAGAAAGCTGAAAAAGACTGAAGTATCTTTTGTTAATTAATTAAAAAAAAAAAAAAAAAAAAAAAAATGCATTCTGTTTGTCCACTAGCACAAAGTTGCCTTTGTTCACTGAGCGCCATATGTAAATGTGGAAACTGAGATGGCGTGTCTGGGGCAGTTGTGATCTCATGGCTGCATGAGTGGAAATTTCTCACTTAAAGGTGTTCAAAAGAATCGTTCTTTCATGCTAAAAAAAAACTGATGATGTTTTACCTGTGGTATTTCTGTTCTAACATCGAATGTTTCCTCCTAGGCTCCCTCTGTCATGGCCTTCCCTGCCACAACGCCCACAGGAATGATGGGATACACAATGGTGAGTGGAAACTGAGAATTTATGCATTACTCACTCCATCAGTGTCAGAAGTATTAGCCTTTCAACTCCTGTATATTCAGAGACTGCAGTGATGCTGTCAGTCCCCACCGGTGTAGTGTGGGTGTGCAGAACACGATGAAGGGCTCTCTAGAGCTCCAAGCACCTCTTCATTGAGTGCAGGTCAACGTTACAGAGACTTTTTTTCCTCTGTGTTTTATTAATCATGTTAGCGTGGTTTTCTGCATTGCTCCATGAGCCCTTAGCTTTAAGAAAAAATATGGGCATCAATGAGTGTTTCACATGTTCTTGAAAAGCATTTTTCCCCAGTGTAAAGGCCCGTTCACACCAAGAACGATAACTATAACGATAACCAGCGTTGGGGGTAACGAATCACAAGTAACTTGAGTTATGTAATCAGATTACTTTTTCAAGTAACTAGTAAAGTAACGTATTGCTTTATCAATTTTTCAAATAAGTAATGCAAGTTACTTTTTTCACATTTATTGACTGACAGCTATACTGTCCTCATGTTGAGAGAAATAAAGTGCAGAGGTGTTGTGTGCGCTGTGTGAACATGATGGTTATTGTAGTTCTATCTAGACTAAATGTGAACATGCATTTACTCATCTCACTTACACGAAAACATTCAGTATTCCTCAAAATGAATAAAAATGAAATGCAATCTCAGAATTTTGAGCAAACTTGTAATTAACTATATTAAATTACACAAATATACTTTATGTATTTAATCTCATTGTATTAACCAGCGTCTTTGCTGCTGCCCTTCATTTATCTAATTCAACCATATAATAATAAAAATAGTTTAGATTAGATTTAGAAATAAGAGGGTTGAACTTTCTTCTCCTGTGTCCTATTCTTCTTCAATCAGAATGGCAGCACAGCTGCAAGGTTTGTTTGAGCTGCGCCCTCTACTGTACAGGCATAAATATGCATTTCCTTCAGCCTGAGGCTTATTCATTTCACTTTTGGTGTGAAAGGGCCTTTACACTTGCCTAAAATATAACTTTTTTTTGTTGTTATTAAAAACAAGCAAGCACAGCCCAGGTGAGAAAAAGTAACGCAAAAGTAATGTAACGCATTAATTTTCATAAAAAGCAACTAAGTAATGCAATTACTTACTTTTTAGGGAGTAACGTAATATTATAATGCATTACTTTTAAAAGTAACTTTCCCCAACACTGACAATAACTATATTTGCGTCCACACCAATGAATGATAACGGTCTGTTTATTCTAAGCTCTCATGCTGTGGTTTCAAAGTGTTTACAGCATGTTTTTGCTGTTCAGCAGATGTCCTCACCATGCTATGTTTCGAGTGAATAGCTAGTGTAATTGATCTAATCTAAAAGTGAATTTAACTGATGAAGTCAATATAGTGGAATAAAAACAACGCCTAGTCTTTTTCACTGCAATGTCAAAGGAAGCTAGACAATTTTGTTGATTTTATTTTAAACTGTTTGCTAGTCTGACATAATGATCTTGTCGTTAATACTTCTCACCATTTATTCCGAGGGTATGACCGATTGTTTTCCATATATCCATTTTTTTTTTTTTTTAAAGTAACCTTGAAAAGGGGGTTTGACTTGTCAAACCGTGGTAGCTTTTTCTCCATCTCGGTGATTAACTTCTCTGCAATGTTGTCTGCCATTTTAAATGCACAAACCCTTAAATTAGAATGGATTCTGATTGGCTGTCAGTGTTTTATCATTCAGCAGTTATCGTAAAACAATCGTTCTGAAAGTGATCCCAACGATATTGCTGCATTTTAGCTGTTGTGTGGACTCTGCTATTCTTTTATATTTACGATTAATGATTTTTAGAACTATATATTTATTGTTATCATTATAGTTATCATTCTTGGTGTGAACGGGTAGTCTAGAGGTTGTTTGTTTGTTTACTTATTAAGCATGAGAGCTGATATAGCTCCTTATAATACATAATTATATATTTTATATAATATTTTTTATATTTTTATATAACATTTAAGTTTTATTTTTAATAAAACAATTTGTATTTATTATTGTTGTTATAATTATATTTTAAATTATAATTAAATTGTATAAATTAATTATGAAAGAGGACCCATGTTAAAATCTTGATGTAGCACTTAATAATAATTATATATTTGTAATAATTTTATTTTTAATTAAAAATATTCAGAATAATAATTATTGTTCTTGTTATTGTTAATAATAAAATATATTATAATTGGATCATTTAATTTTATATTTTAAATTATAATAACATTTAATTTCTTCATTTTGTATCAATGTTAAAGGCTCAGGGAAAGAGGATGTTTAACGTAACTTTAATAATAAACATAAACAACAAAACGAAAGTAAAGCAGCAGCCCCTCACAGATGACTGCCGCATAAACTGAACCAAAACAGCAACACAAAGTCCAGACCTGTTCCTCTCTTGTCTTGCACTGTCATCACTCCCCCTTGTCCTTCAGGAGAACATAAGTGGGACTCGAGACCGGTGTGGTATGCAGTTGAAGCTCATTAGCACTCGTGCCACCGGCCTCGGTCCATTCCCATAGCCCCGTGCTGCTTGCTGCAAATTTATTTTTTTATTGCATTTAAATCCATTTTCTGAGGGGGCATATGGACATGATGCTGTCTATAATCATCACGGAGTCTTTCCTTGACTCATCCCATCTTTTAGAGTTTTACATTATATTCAGTAATGGAGGTTGAATAAGCCATACAGGTAAAGCAGCGCAGGCCGTGTTTAATGGTTAAAAGAGAGGAAGGCACTCTGTAAATGACGCTTTTCAATAACAGCATCTGCACTTACATAACTGCTATTATGACTCATCCTTTTTGGATTCTTCATTCCAAATACTGTAACTACCTCAGTTTTTTTCTGTTAAAGTTAGAACTAATGTTGAAGAATGAGTTGCTCCAAAAAAAAAAAACCCAAAAAGTTTCTCTGTGTAACTTTTCCTGTTTGCTGCGTGTCATGTAGCTTAGGTGGAGTTAAACAGTAACTTCAGTCTGATCAGATGAGAACACCGGGTTCAGACTGGCTCACATTCCTCTGCTGAGTTTCAGTACTGTCAAACACAATGTCAACAGAGGAACTCTAAATCAATGGCATTTAAAGTTCCAGATGCTAACACTCACAAAAAGTCATGACAAGTATTGCACATTGCTCACTTGGTTTCTATTTCTGTTTCTTTATCCCTTTAACTTTTGTTTTATTTTCTATCTAGCCCCCTCAAATGGGCTCCATGAACATGATGACCCAGCCCACCATGATGTATACGCAGCCTGTGATGCGGCCGGCCAATCCCTTCGGCCCAGTCTCAGGGGCACAGGTATGACCTCACACACAATAAGGTTACAAATCAAATTTGGAAGCCTTAAGGTGTGGTCACATTTACCGATGGCAAATTTTCCCCGACACAAACCAGTCATTTCAATAAAAATTCACAAGATTTGGAATTTCCAAAATATTTTCCCATGCAGATTTCACAACAGGTTCAAGTTGGTCATGCAAATTTGCCTCTTTGCCCAACATAAAGTTGCTTGGTTTGAAAGTGATTTCTGCTTGATCTCTAGACTATCGACAACCAAAAACTGACCTTTTTGCCCATGAAATTTCGCCAGGATTTTGGTAATGTGACCACACCTTAATCCAGGGGTGTCCAGACTCGATCCTGGAGGGCCACTGTCTTGCAGAGTTTGGGTCCAACTTGCCTCAACACACCTGTCTGGAAGTTTCTAGTATGCCTAGTAAGACCTTGATTAGCTGGTTCAGGTGTGTTTAATGGGGGTTGGAGCTAAACTTTGCAGGACAGTGGCCCTCCAGGAGCAGGGTTGGACACCCCTGCCTCAATCCAATCATATTCGCCCATTTTAGAGCACAGTAGTTATCCATAGGTCTCCGCTGTTTTTGCATTTATCCAGCCCCATGATCCTTCTTGGAATAGAGCCATCAGCTCAACCCTGACTGATCATGCTCTATTCTAGAAGCCGCTCAAGTACGGCAGATGCTTTATTCAGAAAGTGCTCTAGTTTGTTCACCCTCATGTGCCATCGCAGCGCTGTTCTGAATATGAAAGCTAGCATGGTGGCCTTCACACATGTCTGGGGAAGCATATGTATTCCACACTCACACCTAATTCTCAGCTCGAAATACATATCGTGCCCCCCGCCACCCCTGCTTCATATCTGTAGTAGCGTTAGTGCTGGAAATCGGTACCGTTTAGTGGCTAGCAAACACCCTCTCTCCTTCTGAACCTCTTTTTTATTCTCTAGCCTGTCTGGCTCTGAGTTTTCCTCTTGTGTGTATGTGTGTGTGTGTGTGTGTGTGTGTGTGTCTGAGTGTTTCCTGGCTGTACTCGGACCCCTTCAATCTCTCTCGTTCTTTCTGAACTAGCTCTCTACAGCCTCTAGTCCTTCCAGTTCAAGTCCTCTCAGAGCTCCGGGACAGGACCCTTTTGCACAGCTGTCTTTGAAGGATTTCCTTTAGAGCGTCTTTAGGTACAGCATGTCTGCTGTGTGTGAGTGTGTGTGATCTGCAGTTTCTTGCTTTATAACAGTGTTTCTATTGTCAAAACTCTTACCCCTGTTTTTCTCCATGTGCTGCAATAGTACTGTTTGTATATCCATCATTATGATGTGATTTGTAACGGTTCAGCTTATGTTGAAATGATCTTCCTTTAAACAGAGCCATTTTTACAGAGCTTTTGAAGTTCATTTACAAATCATGCATGATTTTGTTCTTTTTTAGCCTGCGATTTAAAGGAGTCATATCACGTGGAGTTAAATGTTTCAAGTCCGTGAAGTAATAGAAGTGACGACAGATCTTTTATTCCGTATTGTGATTGGAGAAGTCTGGAATACGTCACCAGAGAAACAAAAATGATCATTTCAATCCAGTCATATTTATGTTGCACATTTCAGTGAGAATTTTTTTAATTTGTCGGAATGTGATACAGTCTTTGCAAAGAGGCTGATATCTTGTGCTAATCAAAAAAGTTTTTTTCTTTTTTTTTTTTAAACGAGCATAATGCTAAGCTGGTATGCTAAGCTGTTTGCTAACCAAAGGCTAAGAAAAGGAAAAGTTTCTTTTTTAGCTTTGGGGTCAACATTGATTGAGTGCTGTTGCTCATTTTACATGTGAAGGGGGTGTGTCTTAAAGTCACAGCAGTAAAGCCCAAAGTATACTTATAGGGTTAGTTCACCCAAAAATGAAATTTTTGTCATTAATTACTCACCCTCATGTCGTTCCAAACCCACAAGACCTTTGTTCATCTTCGGAACACAAATTAAGATATTTTTTGATGAAATCCGAGAGGGTTTTTTTTATCTTACTACATTCAAGGTCCAGAGAAGTACTAAAGACATAGTAAAAATAATTAACATGACTACAGTGGTTCAACCTTAATGTTATGAAGCGAGGAAAATACTTTTTGTGCGCAAAAACAAAACAAAAATAATGACTTTATTCAACAATTTCTTCTCTTCCCTGTCAGTCTCCTACGCAGTTGATGCAGTGCAGCGCTTCCGTGTTTACGTCCAAATGCCGGCTCATTATTGGCTGATGCTGTTCACGTGAGCAGCACGACACATGCGTGTGACGCTGATGCAGGAGCCGGCCAATACAGAGTCGGTGTTCTGATGTAGAACACGGAAGCTCTGCAAAGTTTCTTCAACGTAAACTGCGTAGGAGACTGACAGGCTAGGGAGGAAATTGTTGAATAAAGTCATTGTTTTTGCACAAAAAAATTATTCTTCTCAGTTCATAACATTAAGGTTGAACCACTGCAGTCACGTTGACTTTTAACTGTCTTTACTACTTTTCTGGACCTTGAATGTGGTCATTTTGTTGGTTTCTATGGGAGATATAAAAAAAAAAAACCCTCTCGGATTTCATCAAAAATATCTTAATTTGTGTTCCGAAGATGAACGAAGGTCATTTTTGGGTGAACTAACCCTTTAAGGATTTGATGTGAACCCCTGGCGTATGTGAACAGCTGAATTTAATGCCTTCCAAAGTACATTCATTTCATAGCACAGGTGTTCGACACGTGCATTAAGTTTTGTCCTTGTGTAGAGTCTTTGCTATTTCTCTCTAGATAAAAATGTGATACTGTCTTTATACTCTTAAAATATAGTTGTGTGTGTCTCAACCCCCTCCCACAAGTGCTTGTCAACTTGAGCTTCTGTTGTAGTAGATTGTGGCCTCCAGCAGTTTGTTGTTGTTGCCATTACTTTGTCTCCTCGTTTCTTTTTCGGCTGTGAAGCAATGACCAGGGACAGAGTTGCCACCTTGTGGACAAATTGGTGCAAAAAAAAAAAATGTTAAGGCACATGTGCGAGCTAAGTGTACAGTATGTACGAATCTGATTGTGCATGTTTAATGCATATTAGTAAAACGTTCAAATAAAACTGTGGAAAATGTGACATGACTCCTTTAAATTTTAATCATTTTTGAGTTGCAGCTTCATATACTCATCTCATCATTGATTGGCTGCTTTACTTGACATATTTGCATATTCATTTTGTGACTTTAAAGTTAGGATATTCAGTCAATCATCCAACAAACATGCAAACATATTGTCCTGGACACTCATCATAATGTGTTAAAATCAAATGTCAGATATACAGAAACAAGTCCTGAAATGTCTCTCGACTGCATCAGTAAAATGTGTTTCTCTGATTCCAGATGCAGTTCATGTAGGTGAAGAGGGTCGACGCTTCCCAAGGATGAATTATACGGCAAATCTCAAACCTTTAATCTCTCTCCAGTTGGCTGTTTGACTCTTCAAGGAGAGTTCTGCCCCAGTACAAACCTGTACAGAGGGAGGGGTGGGAGGGGCATTATGGGATATGATGGGTGGGGTTGGGAGGGGTAAGACTCTGTTGCCCAGATATGGAGGACACGCGCTCATTTTGTAATTTGTCTAACGCGGTAACAGTTATTGAACCGCTCTGCATCTGTAACGAAACACAAGGGTGTTGAGAGAGCGTGAGTGCAGGAATGTGGTGGGTTTTCACACAAACATGGCTTCACTTTTTTCCATGGAATGGCAAACCGGGGGATCGGGATTTGGGTGGAGTTCTGTCTTTATCCGATCATCAATCAAGCATTACCTGATTTAACCTTCTCCAATTAGAAATTCTAACATTGGTTTCTATTATTTCTATTTTATTTTTATTTTTTATGTTATGACATTTGCAGTAGACATTCCTTGTGTATTGTCTGTATTTATTTATGATTTACCCACTGAGGACATGAAAGAAATGAGTAATCTTCTTTTTTTTTTCCTTTGAGCTCTCCCTTATGGGAGGTGTTTCGAATTATGCGCTCATATGGGTATGATTGGTTGTATAATTCGGATTTGAATGACTGAATTATGAAAAAATATATATATAATATAAAAAATGGGGGGAAACGGACACTTATAAACTGACTGATACAGCACTAAGTATTCTCAGAAGCAGTTGTATGTCTAATGCAATTTCTTTGTCGCTCAAACGCTCACCGCCCTCCATTTGTAACGGACATAGGATAAAATATACAAATTGTTATTCCACATAGTCAGTTCTGTGCCCCGGGTGGGGGTGGGTTTCGTGAGGGAGCATTTAGCAAAGCACTACATTTGTGATTCAGCGGCATTGCATTTGGGGAAGATCTGTATTGCTTTCTGCTTGGCATGTCATTTTTACATTTGACAGTTATATGGCTGCCTTTTCAACCTGAATGTGCAGAGTCGCCTTCATTTTCGGGCCATCCAAGAGCATTTGCGTGTGTGTTTGTGGGTGTGAGTGTGTAAATGTGAGTGAGAATCGCAGGTTGCTGTCGGCATCGGATGGGGTCGGTAGTGTCTAGCTGTAGGTCCAGTAGAGTGAAGAAAGGGGGCGCTGTTGATCAGTGCGCCGTGTACATAAAACAGGCCCTGTCCAGTTTGGAAGTACACAAAGGGCGGTCCGAATATGAGGGCGATTCTATCCATTGATTTTGCATATTTACTGCATCATCCCTGCAGATTCTATTTTGTTTATATGACAAAAAAAATGAAGCAGAATTTGGGTGGTTTTCAAATAAAGTGCATCTTCCACAGAACTAAGTGTGTTTCTTTACTTATTGAGTAGATTTTTATAATAAATGTGTGTGTGTTTGTTAGGGGTGCAACAGTTCAAATGACTCACGGTTTTTATTATGGTTTTAGGGTCACGGTTTCTGTACGGTTAGGTATATGCTATGTTCAGGGGAAAAAAGGACTACTGTCAAATAAAAATAATAATAAATATTTTTTTAAATAATTTTTTAAGAAAATAAGAACAAATAATCAGACTACAAGCAACAGCACAAATAAATACAGTGGAGCAAAGATACAAATAAAAAAAGTGCTTTTCAGGTATCCAATTGTAGTTTTAAGGTACAGAAATTAATAAAGTAGCTAATCAAATGTAAAACAACATTGCATATAATCTTCACTGTATAAATATAATAAATATTAATCATTATTAAGTTACAGAAGCTATTCAGTCAAGAGCAGTGAGTGATTTCCTTTGTCTTTTGTTGTTTGATTAACATTAAAAACACATTCAGACAGCAGGAATATTAGGCTGCTTTCGCTTTAAGACATAATTGAAGGATATAGTACACTGATACTGAACACATGCATTCTTTATTAAGTGTTTAAGTTCACTTAAGACGTAACCTACTATGTTTACTAGGATACTCGCCAAGACGGGCATGTTGACAATTTTTTGTGTGAATTTGTCCGTTCAAGCATAAGGCTTGAAAGAGAACTCGATATTTGCATGCTGTACAAGCGCTTCCACGTGTGCGCCTTGACACGTCAGTTCTCTTACGTGTCTTGTGCTCAAATGTTTAAACTGGCAAGACTTAAAGAGTTCAGCCATAAATGAAAATTTTGTCTTTAATTACTCACCCTCATGTCTTTCTACACCCGTAAGACCTTCATTCATCTTTGGAACACAAATTAAGATATTTTTGATGAAATCCAAAAGGAATATGACTCGTCCATAGACAGCAATATAATCAATACTTTCAAGGTCCAGAAAGGTACAAAAGACATCGTTAAAATAGTCGACGTAACTGCAGTGGTTCAACTTTCATTTTATGAAGCGACGAAAATAAAAACGTAGAGCGCTTTCAGGTTCTACGTCAGAACGGCGACACATTATTGTCTGGCTCCTGCGTCAGCAACACGTGTGTGCTGCTCACGTGATCAGCTTTGACCAATACTGAGTCGGCATTTGGACGTAAACACAGAAGCCTTCACTGTGCTTACTGCATCGACTGCGTAAGGATAATGATAGGGAAGAGAAGAGGTTGTTGAATAAAGTTGTTATTTTTGTTTATGCGCACAAAAAGTATTCTTAAGGTTGAACACTGCAGTCACGTCGACTGTTTTAACAATGTCTTTAGTACCTTTCTGGACCTTGAAAGTGTTGATTATATTACTGTCTATCGACGAGTCATATACCTCTTGGACTTCATCAAAAATATCTTAATTTGTGTTCCAAAGATGAATGACGGTCTTATGGGTGTGGAACGACATGAGGGTGAACTGATTTTTGGGTGAACTAACCCTTTAAATGAGTTTAGTTTAAACACAGATAGCAATGTGTGCTGTTCAGATCTCACCTTGTGCGCCGGGCGATGACGCCGTAAATGACCGCTCATAGTCGAGCATTAGGCACTCCTATTGAATAAAGTTTAGGGGTAAGCCAGAATGCGTATTCATTGACAGAAACATACATTAGCCTTACTCTTGTCTGTTTTATTTATTTTCAAGAAACATAGATGCACATACGTGGTCAGATTTGAGATGAACCGCGGTGCAAGTGCGTGCCGAACCGTGTGTGGAGAACGGTAGTTCAATTTTTTTTTTTTACCAAAAACCGCTCACCCCTAGTGTGTGTATATAAGTGTTTTGTTTTTTTTGCCATTCTTGTATTTTAATTATCATATAACAACTGCTGAATTTCACAGGTGTTGTATACAGATGCATCATATTCTCCAGACTGTGAATCTGACTGCCGAAACATGCTATTGATGATCTTTGTTGTCATCGGCCACTTTGCAGTTTGCAACAGGTCAAAGGTCATCTCTTCGCTCACATCCACGGGGTCATTAGGTGGTGGGTGCAGGGGTGATGCCTTACCTATCACGCAGAGCAGCCTCCGCCCCAGCAAGTCCAGATGCATCGGCTCCTTAACACAAACACAAATGCAGCGCGCTTAATGCGGGTTCCAGTTTGGCTTCATTAACAAGGGCAGTGACTGTTCCCGTGCTCGTTTCATCTATATTCTAGCCCATGATGCTTGGAACTGGCACTGGGAAAATCACAGTCACTGTGTTTCCACAGGCCTTATCTCCCTTATGTGCCACTGAGAGGGTCTATTTAAGATTTGCTGCCTTTGGCAGGAAGCCTCTCTGGGTATTTTGTCTGATAATATCAGTTATAAACAGAAGCACAGAGGGCCTTTCTAAGGTGGTATGTTATTAGTCATGCATTTGTAGCTAATCAAAAATTAATGATTTATTGATGCCATTTTCACTCTGAATGTGACTAGGTGGGGCGAATACAGCTAGTATTGTCTATGAATGTAGTACAATTTGTTTACCGTGAAATTAGTCTCGCTGAGGTCAGGTGGGGTGGAAGGAGTTGTGCCATCAGAGGCTGTAACATCACTTTCCTGTTGAGCCCCTTCAGCTTCCTCTAACGGCTGGAGGGGATACGGGAGTCTGTTGACCAACTCTGCAATGAAATAGACATTATGGGTGATTAATGATAGATATTTGCTGGCCAACGTCAATGTATAGAGTAGGTGTGTAGCTGCACTCAGAGACCATTAAGTTTAAACTGCTGAGGACATGAAGTTTTGAGCGCTAATGAAAACACTGCTGCCCTGTAATGTATTGTGTATATAATGACAAGACTTCCTCTACTTTAAGAACCATTAGTGAGGGCTGAACAGTGGCAGTATTCACAGAGCTAGTCTCCCAAACTGGTAATACTAGGCTGTGGTATTTTTATTTAAAAAGTGTTGTACTTATGATAACAATAAGTCTTTTTGTGTTGTTTAATGTTAGTTTGCAAAGAAGAATTTAGTGCTAATTAATTGGAGCTTGTCAGTTTGTAGTCTTTAATCTAAAAAGAAAATTAGCATTGTAGCATGTAGCATATTTACTATGTTTTGTTTTTTTTAATGGTGGTTATTGATTTGAGTAAAATAAAGGTGGTCACATTATTGAAGTTTCCCAGACATTTCTGTTGTCAATAGAGTACAGATGAAGCACAGCTCACAGAAGTCACCTTTCAAATCGCGTACTTACGAGAGTCTGAACTAGAACTACTGCCACTGCGATGAATGGGAATGCTAATGGGTGCTTTCTCTAGATATTATACTTACGCTACTCTTCTTTTCTGTTTCATGAACAGTTTGTATGTCTACTGTTATGGCACCATCTATTGGTTATAAAATGGCAGTGCTGCTTAGTTAAAAAAGCACCAGGTGTTCAGTTAAGTCTTTTTTATATTCTTAGACAGAACACTGCTATTTTTAGCGATGTTTGTATTACCTGATGTTTCCTCAAGGCTTATTTTCATTATGTTCCTGTCCATACTATGGGTTTCATGGGACCCAAGGCTAGCAGATTGTGTAAGAAATTCATTATCTGGGCTGAGGGAAACAACAGAACACTGTGAATTCAAACTTTATGGTCCAGAAACGTCTCACTGCTTCAAAGTCAAACTCATACCTGAACAGAGGATCAGCCATACGGAGTATTTGGAAAAGATTATTAACATGTTCCAGGTTTTCCTCTTCTAACTGCTGGATGGTGGATTCCAACACTGCGACGTCCTTATTATATAGGGGAACCTGACATGGGAGATTAGCTGCACTTTATAATCTTTGCATGTACAAAGGGCATGTACAATGTATGTATGATAGAACCTAAATCTTGACCACACCTGTTCGTTCAGCCAAAAACTTTCTTCAATCATTGATTTAGTGTCATTATCAAGGTTTTCAGCTGCTCTCTGAAACAAACAGACAGTTTCGGTACCTCAGAACAGATAGACTAGATAGTCAGACAACAATAATGTGTCTGCAGACTGCAGTACCTTAAAGGCAAGCTGATTTGCACCCGCAGTAGTCTGTGCTACCTTTTGCTTCGTTTCTTCAACAGTCGCAACAAGAGATCTCTGAAAATGTTCTGAATATCTTTATTAAATTATTATTTGTGTTTATAATTTACATTTAAACATTACCGTTTTGGTCATAAGTTTACATACACCTTACAGAGTCTTCAAAATGTTAATCATTTTAAATAGACTTTCACTTTCACGTAGTAAATTTCTACATATAGTCCACAAGACAACATTTTAACTCAATTTACACAAACCAGTTTAAAAAAAATTACATACGCTTGGAAGATTTACGACTGTTTTTATGTTTTTTGATAGTTCATAGATTTTTCTTCAGTAAACTGCTCAGGACATACAAGGAACTCATAAACAACTATCACTAAATAAAGAAATAAAAACAGTCATGGATCATCCAGATTTTGACATAACAGTATTATGAATCATTTTTATAAATGTAGCTGTTATTTGTCTTGTTAGCT
Source organism: Megalobrama amblycephala (assembly GCF_018812025.1). Lineage (NCBI taxonomy): Eukaryota > Metazoa > Chordata > Actinopteri > Cypriniformes > Xenocyprididae > Megalobrama > Megalobrama amblycephala. The sequence goes on from NC_063045.1 coordinate 50,162,642, forward strand.
AAATGTAGACATCTGTTATAGATTATTCAGGGCGGCGGTAATAAACAGTGTTGGGGTAACGCATTTCAAATAACACGAGTTATGCAATCAGATTACTTTTTCCAAGTAACTATTACAGTATTGCATTACTTTTAAATGTACAAAATATCTGAGTTACATTGAACTTTCTTGACTGAGTTGTGCCCACTACTGTACAGGTGTGAATTGGCATTTCCTTCAGCCTGAGTCTTATTCATTTCACTTATGATGTGAAAGGGCCTTTACACTTGCCAAAAATAGAATAACTTTTTTGTTATAAAAATAACAAACAAACAGCTCAGCCCAAATGAGAAAAAGTAACGCAAAAGTACTGTAACACATTATTTTTCATAAAAAGTAACACAATTAGTTACTTTTTGGGGAGTAATGCAATATTGTAATGCATTACTTGTAAAAGTAACTTTCCCCCAACACTGGAAATAAATAATAATAAAAAAATCCATATTTCTTTTAAATAACATTTTGCAGTTTTTGCAAGATGTATGTAATATAATATTTAAATATAAAAGATATTTGTGTTCTGATTGCTGTAAAGTTAAAGCAGAAGATGGAAAACACACCTGATAACTCCTGGAAAATCATTTGTGTAAAGGCAATGTCTTTTTCCAGTTTTTCTATCTTTTGACGGTCTATCAAGCTGCCCTCGTTTTTGTACTGAAGCCATTCCTCCCTTTCCGTCTGCAGTTCCTCCACTTGCACCTGCAGCCTTGCAAGTTTACAGCGCAGTTCTCTCTCACACAAATGCACACACGACAAATATTAACACAATACCGCGTAAAACATACAAGAAAAAGCTCACTGTGGCACAGAAATGTACATTTATTATAATAATGTATCGTATGACCATAAAAGTAGCTAGTCCATATGTGTTGTGCGCTATATTTCAAGTTGTCTGTAGCCATAGCTTCGATAACCTGTTAAATTAATCAGTTCGGTTTTATGAACTGGATCAACTGATCCGACTCTTGAATGATGCATTCTGAACTGGACGTCGCTAGCGACTTCTCATGAGCACACCAACACAAAGAATAATGTTGAATAAAGCGTTTGAGTCATATTGATTTGCTTTATAATTTTTATGGAATTTTGCATTTTGAAGCTTGAAATATCGGGACATTCTAAAACGTCAAAAATGCTCAACGTGGCTTTTGTACAGTGCATGCAGAATTATTAGGCAAGTTGATTTTCTGATCATATTTTTTTTCCAGGCACATCTTACCAATTCCAAACCATATTAATCGTAAAAACTGCTATTAAATTTGTATTTAATAATTTATAAGTGATATAATTCTTCATGAAGGCTGGAAAAAGAAAAACGCCTTATATTCAGGTGTGCAGATTTATTAGGTAAGTTTCCTTTTACACATAAAATGAGCCAAAAAAGACATTTAAAGGTGCCCTAGAACTTTTTAAAAAAAGATGTAATATAAGTCTAAGGTGTCCCCTGAATGTGTCTGTGAAGTTTCAGCTCAAAATACCTCATAGATTTTTTAATTAATTTTTTTAACTGCTTATTTTGGGGCATCATTAAATATGAGCAGATTCATGCTGCGGCCCCTTTAAATCTCGCGCTCCCCCGCCCACGGAGCTCGCGCTTGCCTTTAACAGCATAAACAAAGTTCACACAGCTAATATAATCCTCAAAATGGATCTTTACAAAGTGTTTGTCATGCAGCATGTCTAATCGCGTAAGTATAGTATTTATTTGGTATACATTTGATTCTGAATGAGTTTGAGGCTATGCTCCGTGACTAACGGCTAATGCTACACTGTTGGAGAGATTTATAAAGAATGAAGTTGTGTTTATGAATTATACAGACTGCAAGTGTTTAATAATGAAAATAACGACGGCTCTTGTCTCCGTGAATACAATAATAGTTATTAAGATTAATGTGGTTTGGTAAGATGTGCCTGGAAAAAACATATGATCAGAAAATCAACTTGCCTAATAATTCTGCACGCACTGTATTAGACACGATAAAAGATTAAAATCAGTACACCTTATGAATGAATGCATTACAAGAATGCATATATACAGTCAAGGATGAATGCAATGTGCTAAATTGCATGTTAAGCATTTTCTTTATTATGGTTTTCTATGGGAAAAGCTTAATGTGAAACTTTTGTGTGCAGCGTATATTCTGGGTTCATCTGTTTGCTGACCTGTACATAGAAGGTATGTTTTATTAATAAGATACTGAATTTTTATACTGAATTTGTATTTTAAAAATCACCATCTTAGTACATTAAAGTCACCATGAAAACCAAAATTGACAATTCTAGCAGTATTTATTATAAATCCTTCTTACACATCATTATTTTTTCAACCATGTGCCCTCATAATTTTTTTTTTTTTGTATCAAAAATTACTTTTTTTGGCCCAATGCAATTATTTAAAAATGTTCCTGTGTTCCACAGAAGAAAGTAAGCTAAATGACGACAGACAGACTTTCATTTTTGAGTGAACTATTACTTCAAAACTTTGTTGTGTCACTCAGGTACCTTCTAGTTCTTTCTCTTGCTCTTGTTTTATCTCCAGGTTCTCTTGAGCCTTGTTCTTCACCAGCTCTTCATCTTCCCGCTGCTTTTGCTCCAGTTCCTCTCCCGCTCCTTTATCTGTTTATTTAGTTCACGCACGTGACGTGTCTGCTCTTCTCTCAGCTGCTCCTGCTTCAGAAACATGTGTTTGAATTTAACCTTCCTCCTCTTCATCATCATCCTCACAAACATAAGGTCGCCACTTACCAGCTTTATCAGTTGTTGTCTCTTATCTTCTAGTTGGAACATTTCGTCCTTAAAATCTTGGATTTCTTTCTTTTTAACATGAATTCTATTAGAAATAAATAAAGATAGCCTATTATGTCAAGAGCAGTAAGGATAGACAATGACACGCAAAGTAGATTAAGACAATATTGAGCAAAGTACTAACTGGAACTGTATGAAGGCCTCTGCTAGAGATGTTGTATCTGTCTTGCTCATTTTCACTTATAGCTAAGTACACAATTTGTTTGCATCGTATCCTTGATATGAAAAACAAACAAAAACAACAACAGCATTGATTAAACCTTTCAACGGGCTGTGGTAAGATAATCTGTGGGTAAGTGAGCAATCTTACCTGTGAGCTGCGAGTGTTTTCTTTTTATATTCTACCTATTTATTTTTACCTTTTCAGTTGTGTTTACACGTTGTTATGGAAACTAACTGCCGCTGTGAACTCGATCAGCAGGGGGCGACAAAACGGTGCAGGGAGAAACAAGAAAAGCGTTTAATTTTTTTTTTTTTTTTGCATTTCCTGGACGAATTAATCAACAAATAGTGCCAGGGTTTAAAGTAAAAAATAAATTTGTTGAAAAGCTCATGTCAACATTCCAGTTACCTCAGGTCACGCATTGGTGTTGGTGTTTGATGCACATAATAGTGCATCAAAAATGCACTATTATGTGAATATAATATATTTATATTTTAATTTTTAGGGCGTAGGGAGGTCAGAATGACGTTAACTGCTCACGTTCATTAAAGGGTTAGTTCACCCAAAAATGAAAATTCTGTCATTTATTACTCACGCTCATGCCGTTCTACACCCGTAAGACCTTCGTTAATCTTCGGAACGCAAATTGAGATATTTTTGTTGAAATCCGATGGCTCCGTGAGGTATAGGGAGCAATGACATTTCCTCTCTCAAGATCCATTAATGTACTAAAAACATATTTAAATCAGTTCATGTGAGTACAGTGGTTCAATATATTATAAAGCGACCAGAATATTTTTGGTGCGCCAAAAAAAAACAAAATAACGAATTATTTATTGGCCGATTTCAAAACAATGCTTCAGGAAGCTTCGGAGCGTTATGAACAAAGACTATAGAATAAAAAAGGGACTTTGTTATGAATCAGCGTGTCGAATCAGCTGTTCGGAGAACAGAGTCACGTGATTTCAGCATTTTCACGAGTTCACATTTCAGCAGTTTGGCGGTTTTACACGCGATCCGAATCATGATTTAACACAAAAGATTCATTATGCTCCGAAGCTTCCTGAAGCAGTGTTTTGAAATCGGCCATCACTAAATAAGTCATTTTTTTTTTTTTTTTTTTTTTTTTTTTTTTGGCGCACCAAAAATATTCACGTCGCTTTATAATATCAATATTGAACCACTGTACTCACATGACCTGATTTAAATATATTTTTAGTACATTTGATCTTGAGAAAGGAAATGTCATTGCTCCCTATGAAGGCCTCACGGAGCCATCGGATTTCAACAAAAAATCTTAATTTGTGTTCCGAAGATCAACGAGGGTCTTACGGGTGTAAAACGGCACGAGGGTGAGTAATTAATGACAATTTTTCATTTTTGGGTGAACTAACCCTTTAAACACTGATTCATATGGAGTGGAGAGGCAGATAGAAGGTTGTAGGCAGTGCCGCTAAAGATTGATTTTTATACATATACTTAATAATACGTGTCGCATTAATTATGCACATGATGTTCTGTGCTGTCATCGAGAGGACATTTAATTACATAATGATGCATATGGCACGTGCGCGTGATAGAATTAAACGTTTATAAAAGTGACAGAGCGTGACCACGCCTTTATGAGCGCCCACAGGGGGTGTGTGTCAAAAATTAGTGAACTTACTACCTAGACAGCATTTATGGATATCGTACGGAACTCACCGCATATGAATGTACAGCATTTTTAGTAGGTCTAAAATGTACAGCATTTTTAGTAGGTCTTACTAGGTGTTGACACAAGCAGAGTGGAGGAGATCACACCCACCCACCGGTAAACATACACGCCTCACTTTAAAGCTGGAAATTTCAAGTCTTTGGTTCATATGAACAAGTGTCTGGCAAATGGATTATTACACTCTGCTGCTGGTGTTGCAGATGTTACAGTAACAGTGCTACTGGAAATAACGCCGTCTAGCAGCCACACAAGCAGGATTCAGGTACATTTTCTCTTGTCAGCTGTTTTATTTTGCTTTAATACTGTTTTTGCTTTCTTAAGATTTTAACATTACTTTACAGTTTCCCTGCTGTGAGTTTGAAGTTTTGCTGCATGCTCTGACAGGGATAGGTTCTGTTTCAACAGGCGCTCATTTCATTAAGTTGTTTTCATGTCTGGAATTTTGTGTTTTTTATCTCTGGAGCCATTCTGAATGTTTTCTCATTTCCTGCTTCCCTAATCTGTTAATTCGTGTAAAGCTATTTAGGAAAGAATGCAGAGTATTTATTTACATCCAGATCAAACAGTGATTAGTTACATGATCACTTCCATGGCTCTTGTGTTTATAGTCTCTGAATCAGTTTATTACTTTTTCTTTCACAGGAAAGTATATTAAAGCACCCATTTTACATTTTAAAAATACTAATTTGAAGCATGTCTTGGTTTAAGTTATGTATTTTCCAAAACCAACCAACAAACACAGAAACACATGTAAATACATGTTTCACTTGATAAGGAATCTGTTCAGAGCTGAATGTTGTCATATATTATATGAGGTTGTAAATTCATAATGCTGGTAAAACAGAACATAAGAAAATAATATACTAATGAATTCACTTAGTCACACTCTCTTAGTCAACCACCCCTGCTTAGACTAGTATTAAAAGTTAGTCATCTAATTTTTTTCTTCAAGACTGGTACAAACTTTTTAAGTCAGTTACATAAAAAGGTAAATCAGTCTAATTTGAATGGGAAAAGACAAATTGCCCATTTGTTAACTGCTAGTTAGTTAAACTAGTTCTTAAGACACAGTTTTAACATAGTGGCTACGTTTATGCAACTGGCGCCTGTAATAAGTGAACCCAAACCATGTGGCAACTCTTTGTTTTGGTACATGCCTCCAAGGGATGTGGAATAGACAATCGGTTAACATGCATTATTCATGTTTACTGTGTGTGGATGAGACTAGTTCTTCTCTCTTTCGGTAATGACGCATCCCTTGAAAAGTTATGATTTACCGATCCTGCCTCAGGCAATCATCCCACCGACGTTGTCATGACATGCCTTTCTCAGAACGACTGGACACTTAAATGCTTTGTATTGTTTTGAAATCTGATTTGTACTGAGAAAAATCATTTAGTGGTGTACTTTGAGGTTAGATTGGAAATTTAGATTTTAAATAAGTCATTATTTAAAATGTCTCATACTGTCATACACAGAAGGTAGCCTGGAACTAGTTTTTATTATTTTTTTTATTTTTTTTGAGGCATTTCTCAAGGAAATGACTCAATCAAGAAAATGAGACGGGAACAGGTTTCCAAAATAGGAAAGTAACAACAAACTTCCTCTTTGGCTGGAATGTATCATGGCTGTATCTAGAAATCTAGATATGCCCATGCAAGACATTGGCAGTCTGGTAGAAACTTGCTTGCTGTTCATTTAACCTGTTTATTATAAACATGTTACATTAAATGTAGCCTGATTGCACTCAATTATGCAAGCCGAATTTATCTGACAGGATAGCCTGAAATCTGATTATAGATTGTCATGATAAAATATGCATAAACAAACAAACAAACAAACCTCACATCCAAACTTTGTCTCTGACAAAAGGCAGTTATTTGTTTTAGCCTTTTGTAAACTGTTTACAAGACATTTTAAATACAGTTTATTCATAAAAAATCACTGGCAAAATTCAACAAGAAGGAATCTGTCTCTTATTATTGTAAAAAAGCTCTTTTAGGGAATATTTTGTTAGATATAAATATTTTTTCTCAAATTTGTTATGTTGCCTTATCTAGACATGTGGAATTCTGCCAACTGGGCATTCCATCCATAAATATCATGATTCCCGTTATTTAAAATGGTTTAGTCATATTCCTACTTTTTCATGGATTTTAAACGGTTCCCCGGAAAAGCAGACTGTTCAAATTGATACCATTTGTGTGCTGCCACCTAATTTGAGTTAAGTGTAATTTGATTTAGGAATAAAAGAGTCTTTGACTGTGCTCTCTGCTCTCTGAGCCGGTACCCATATCCTCAGATAGTCATCTGACAATGCCTTGTCACATGTCCAGTGTTGAGCACGTACCGTATGGACCGGCACTGATTTGGAGAAACCATATGTCATTTCAAATGTGTAAGGAAGTGTAGATTATGCTCGAAGTAGACGTCTTGAAAGCCCAGCTCATGGACTCATTAGAAACAATAAGAATCATGTGATGTCTTAATGGTCAGAAGAATTCACAGGGAAGACATAGTTCTTTGCGAGCCGAGCTCATACTTTGGTAAATATTTTTGGTTATTGCTGAATTAGCTTAAAGTTTTGCTGTGTGTCTGGTGCAGGTGCTACAAGTCTCCTCTGATGGTCTCCATGATGTGATGGAGTGACTTATCAAGCACCAGCCTTCAATTTACCCACAGTGATGCTCTTGACACTTTCAGTGAACCAGTCAGTGGCGATCTAAGACTCATCTGTTATCACTTACCCCGAAGCCATTCATCATGATTGACCTGAGTTATCTGACAGAGGAAGAGCAAGAGATGATCCTGACAGTGCTGAAGAGGGACGCAGAGCTGAAAAAGTCGGAAGAACAGAGGATTAAGTGAGTTTATAGGCAAAAGATTCTTGCTGGATTAAGAACAAACTATATTCTCACCCTAATGGACCGTTCACACAGAACATGCTTTGCATTCCACATTTCCACTGTACTACTTTACCTTTGTACTTCTATGTAAACAGATGGAAATCTTTTACCAAAGCGATCTCATCCCATATCTTTTCCATCTCGCACATGCTGTTCCAAAAATCTGGCCCTAAAGTTCAAATAAATTAACTATCAGAATAAACTTTGGCCTGGTTTCACAGACAGGGCTTAGATTAAGCCAGGATTAGGCCTTCGTTCAATTAGGACATTTTAAGGGTTAGTTCACCCAAAAATGACATTTCTGTCATTAAAGGATTAGTTCACTTTCAAATGAAAATGACCCCATGCTTTACTCACCCTCAAGCCACCCTAGGTGTATATGACTTTCTTCTTTCTAATGAACACAATCAGAGATATTTTAATAAATATCCTGACGCAGCCGAGCTTTATAATGGCAGTGAACAGGGGTCATGAGTATGAGCTGAAGAAAGTGCTTAATAAAGGCCTTCTGAAGTGAAGTGATGCGTTTGTGTAAAAAAAATAATAAAAAAATATTTAACAAGTTATGAAGTAAAATATCTAGCTTCCGCCAGACCGCCTTCCGTATTCAAATTATAGAAAGTGTAAACTGGCATCGTGTCAGTTACACTTTTTCCGTAAGTTGAATAGGGAAGGCGTAGCACGTAGCGTAAGCTTTTTGAACTGCAAGAGTTTTACAGCCGTGTTGAGTACACGTTTATGATGGATGGATGTGGATGGAGACACTTTCTTCAGCTCATACTCGTGACCCCTGTTCACTACCATTATAAAGCTTGGATACGTCAGGATATTTATTAAAATATCTCAGATTGTGTTCATCAGAAAAAAGAAAGTCATATACACCTAGCATGGCTTGAGGGTGAGTAAAGCTTGAGCTCATTTTCATTTGAATGTGAACTAATCCTTTAATTACTCACCCATGTTGTTCCAAACCCGTAAGACCTTCGTTCATCTTTGGAACACAATTTAAGATATTACGAATGAAATTCGAGAGGTTTCTGATCCCCAAGAGAAAGCAACATAATTACCACATTCAAGGTCCAGAAAAGAAGTAAAGACAGTGTTAAAATAGTTAACGTGACTTTTTTGTGCGCAAAAACAAAACAAAAATAACAACTTTATTCAGCCATTTCTTTTCTTCCATTTTAGTCTCCTACGCAGTTCATGTAAACACAGTGTAGCGCTTCCTGGTTCTACGTCAGAACGCAGAATCAGTATTGGCCGACTCTGTTCACATGAGCAGCACGACGCATGCATGTGATGCTGACGCAGGAGCCAGCCAATGAGTCGGCATTCTGATGTAGAGCCCGAAAGCGCTGCACTGTGTCTACAATGTAAACAGTGAAGAAGACTGACAGGGAAGAGAAGAAATTGTTGAGTAAAGGTGTTATTTTGTTATTGCGCACAAAAAGTATTCTTGTCACTTCATAACATTAAGTTTGAACCACCTTAGTCACATGGACTATTTTAACAGTGTCTTTACTACTTTTCTGGACCTTGAATGTGGCAATTACTTAGCGTTATCTTGGGGATCAGAAACCTTTCGGATTTCATCAAAAATATCATCATTTGTGTTCCGAAGATGAACAAAGGTCTTACAGGTGTGGAACGACATGAGGGTGAATAATTAATGACAGAAATTTCATTTTTGGGTGAACTAACCCTTTAATTAACTTTTATAAACGTGCCTTAGAAAAAAAAAAACATTACTGGTGTTCATTGGCACTGACATATTTTAAGATATGTCAGTGCAAGTTGCTTTCAGTTTATACAGTTCAATCATGCATCTGTAACTTTGAGACTTCAGGTTGTTTTTATTCGATGCCCATTTTGTATATGACAGTCATAAGTCAATTTCCATATATATAAACCAAAGATTTTGTCCTGTCCTTTCAGGCAGCTTCGTAAGACTGAGAGAGACAGAGGCAAGCTGAAGTACTTGACTGGGGAGTGGTTTTACGAGACAAAGTACCACAGACACAGAGATAGGATCCATGGCTCCGACATCATCAGAGCGTCCATGAGACAGAGGAAACCCGTGACGATATGTAAGCGTTGCCAGCGGACAGAATCACATAGGATCTCTGTTCACGTCTCTCATTATTTCCATTACATGTACCCTGTCCCTGATTAGCACCTCAATTCAGTATTTGCATCACCCATTTTCTGCTTTATATCACATTTTTACCTAATAAAAAATCACCCATAGTTTCACCGTATCAATTATCAAATGTAGATCCATTGGTCATTTTAAAACATGTACTTGTGTGTATAAATGCATGTTTGAGCATAACAACAATTCTCTTACTGCAGTGGAGCTCACTCAAAGATGGTCTGAGAAACCCACTTGTGTTTATGGTGAGAAGAAAGATGTGTACATTCCTCCAGAGCTTTCAGGACTCATTGAGGATCTGTCCACACAATCACAGAATGAGAGGTGAGCTTTTGGTGATATGTATGTATTTATGATTAGGACATTCCAGTAGAATGTTTAATCAGATTAAGATGCAATTATTGTTTTTGCTGTTGTTGTCACAGCTGTGATGTGATGTGATGTGATGTGAAGTGAGTATGAGTAGAACCTGCAACCTTCGGGTTAGAAATCTGAATGATCACATTTTTAAGTAATGAAATATGTTGGATTATGATACCAGCTACAAACATTTAAATGTTGTACAATTAGATGGCTGTGTTCATGCTCCTCTTTTTCATGTCATAGGTGAGATAAGACACAACCAAAGAAAAAACAAAACACATTGTAACAGTAATAAGTCATCATATAAGCACATGACATGTTTGCCTAGTGGTACAGATTTGTATTTGTGTTCAAGAGTGTGTGTATATACACTACCGTTCAAACGTATGCTCACCCAGGCTGCATTTATTTGATCAAATATACAGTAAAATAGTAATATTGTAAAATATGTTTTCCATTTTAATATGTTTTAAATATAATTTATTTATGTACTGGCAAAGCGGAATTTTCAGTAGCCATTACTCCTATCTTCAATGTCACATGATTCTTTAAGAATTCTTTTTAATATGCTAAACTGGTATTCAAGAAACATTGTTATTATCAATGTTGAAAACTGTTTAAAAAAATAGAATAAATAGAATAAAAAAAAACTTACCCCTAAGCTTTTGAAAAGTAGTGTGTACATTTTATAAACAGTATTTAGTTATTTCATTGGAAAGTGCTTAATTTTCAATTATGTAACATTTTTCATGTAAAATCATTAAAAATGCCATGTATATAACAGTAAGAAATAACAGTAAGAAAAAAGTAGCAATAAAAAATAACTACAAAATAGACGTTTTGGTCACACTTTAGTTTAGGGTCCAATTGTCACTATTAGCTATTAACTGCGACTTTTACCCTCAATAAACTCCAAATCATTGCTTACTGGTAGTTGTTAAAGGGATAGTTCACCCTAAAATGAAAATTCTGTCATTAATTACTCACCCTCATGTCGTTCTACACCCGTAAGACCTTCGTTAATCTTCGGAACATAAATTAAGATATTGTTAATAAAATCATGAGGCCTGCATTGACAGCAAGTTAATTTAGACTTTCAAATGCCCAGAAAGGTACTAAAAACATATTTAAAACAGTTCATGTGACTGCAATGGTTCAACCTTAATGTTATGAAGCGACGAGAATACTTTTTTTGTGCCAAAAAAACAATATAACGACTTTATTCAACAATATCTAGTGAAGGGTGATTTCAAAACACTGCTTCATGAAGCTTCGAAGCTTTACGAATCTTTTGTTTCGAATCAGTGGTTTGGAGCACTGCCAAAGACACGTGAATCATTGAAATTTCGACGTTACGTAATTATGACGTAACTAAGCCTCATTTACTGAAATCACGTGACTTTGGCAGTTTGAGATCATAAAGATTCGAAGCTTCATAAAGCAGTGTTTTGAAATTGCCCTTCACTAGATATTGTTGAATAAAGAATAAAGTTTTGTTTTTTGGGGGGCACACAAAGTATTTTCATCACATCATAACATTAAGTTTGAACCACTGTAGTCACATGAACTGTTTTAAATATGCCTATAGTACGCCTTTAGTACGCCTTTCTGGGCGTTTGAAAGTCTAAATTAACTTGCTGTCAATGCAGGCCTCAATGAGCCATCAGATTTTATCAAAAATATCTTAATTTGTGTTCTGAAGATGAACGAAGGTCTTACGGGTTGGAACGACATTAGGGTAAGTAATTAATGACAGAATTTTCATTTTTGGGTGAACTAACCCTTTAAGTTTAGGTATTGGGTAGGATTAAGGGTTGTAGAATATGATCTTGAAGAATAAGTCATTAATATGTGCTTTATAGGTACTAATAACCAGCCAATATCCTAGTAATATACATGCTAATAAACAGTTAGTGAACAGTGAGAATTGGACCCTAAACTAAAGTGTTACAGAAGTTTCTAAGCTCAAAATGACATTTCTGTTGTATCAAGCACATGCCATTGTTGTACTTGATTAAAGGATTGTACGGTGCCTCTGCCTTTTCAACAACCCAACACTGCATCCGCCCTTTAGCCTGGCTGGACTGTTCATGATGACAGCCTTAATTTTGTAGACACTAGCTTTAAAAGCTCTCATATCGCAGCTCATCTAGAACTGTATGAAGAGAAACATAATCTTATTTCTTCAGCACCACCAGTCCATGCATACTTGTTTGTGTGAATTTGACAGAGATTCCGGAGTGAACCTGTGATACAGGCCTAATGTAATCTGTAGGGCAACCTTTTCCCATGCAATCAGACACAAGGGGTTGGTGAGGGGACTCTGGAGCCAGTAAGCTGCTTCAGGGGTCAGATTTCACGTGCTGCTGTTTTTCCTCTGTCTGACACCATGTAATGGCATTATACACTCAAATTGCTGCATGGAAACAAATGCTGTCCCCACTTAAGTGCTTGCTAAATCTTGTGACTCTCCGTTGGCTTCAGGACCAGCACCATGAAGATGTATTGATGATTCAAATATATTGATTGCATAATGCTGATCTGTTCACAATGATCAATGCACAAAGCTCTCAGTGGCCCATTGGTTTTTATCATGTTGGTGAATCTTTCGTTTAATTCATCATTTATTGTCAGAATTGTTTTGATATGAATCTGTATAACCATATCACCTCCATACAGGGTGGACGATGAAGCCCAGCAGGAAAGACAGAGACTTCAAATCAAGGTACATTACACAAAATCCACTATGATCATTTTTCTAAATTTTCTTCATGATGCATTTTTAATGGTTTTGTTGATTTCATTATATTTATTATGTAGCCTAGGCAGAATCCATTCAATAGTGTGCGATTACAGAGAAATGAAGCCAGACTTAACAATGGAGTGAAGGAGGCCAACCAGACACCTGCTGAGGGTGAGAATATCTTCACAATTTATCCTCAAATTGATTTTTGTACACTCCAGAGAATATTGTACACTATAAGATGTGGTTCAATTTATGGTAAGAAAAAAAAAAAAAAAAGGTGACAGATTCAGACATTACGGCCCTCTGTTTAAAAGTTGATAACTTTGTAGTTAATTTAGTTAAATAATTTAATCAATCTACTTGAACTATTTAAATCTGTTTTGTAATTTCTACAAATTATATTGTGATTTTTATAGAATTTTGTATTGAAATTGTATTGCGCTGATTATCTAATATAAAAATGTAATAATTCGTTTCCACAACATATTAATTGTTTCACTGGGTGTAGTAAATCATGGCTATGTTGAACTAATTCATTCCCTCAATTTAGTATATTGTGTTATTTTTTGTCATACGCGGAGCTCCGTAGTCAACTAACCAATGTATTGCATTGTTATTTAATATTATAGTATTTATTAATATTTTGAATTAGCTTTTTTATATATTCAGTTTTCATTTTAATTTAAGTTTTAGAAGTTTTATGTTTTTTTGACATTTTGATTAGTTTTTGTTTATAATTTATAATATGTTTATAATTTATATTTTCTTCAGCTTCACTTTTTTTTTAAAGTTTGTTTTAGATAACATCAGTGATTACAGTTTTTACTGTAGCATATTTAGCATTTTCATTCAAATTCAGACATTTGTTTTTACAGCATATATACTGTCTCTTTTAGCTTTTGACAGATTTCTCTGTCATGTAACATATGTGACTGCCACAGATTTAACATTTGAGTGATGGTTTTGATACTGTTCAGTCCAGTAATACATGAGGTAACAGATGTGTTATGTTTTTAATGGAGTGGATGTTCTGAAGAGCAAATGGTCAGAACATATTTCTTGCAAGCACAGTAAGTTTGTTTGACTGATCCCCATTGAAAACAGCATGTTTATCTCTTCTGGGCTATGGTGTTGGCTTGACATGATGTGTGCTCTGGGCTTAACAACTGAATGCTGTCTGCATGCATATCTGTTAAACCAGTGGTTGGTCACAGCGTTTAATGCTACATTTGCATTATATGTTGGCAACAAAACATGTTGATCTCCAGTTCTTGATTATGAAAGTATTAAAAGCTTCTTTGAGGTCATACAGGTCAACACTCAATATTTGTTTGTACAAGTACAACAATAGAGTAGATTTCAGGATTTTACTATACCCCTGCCTGCATGTATAATTAGTATAGAATAACTAATCTGTAATTTTATAATTGGCATTAAATGTTATGTGTGGCATTTAGCTTTATTAAAATACATGTTTAAAAGTGCCGTTCCTTGAAATAGTCTGGCCAAAAGATTTCCGTAGAAAACTGAAGCTTTTGTAGTGGTCTGAGTAATGGACCTGCCATACTTTAAGAAGATTATACAGAGAAGTATGTTGTTCTAAGTAGTTAAGCTGCCACGCATGACCAGTCTGTACCTCATACATAGATGGTACATTTTTGATTAACTTATTATTATTGTGTAGTCAGGCTAGTATTATTGTCGTGAGTTCAAAGGTCAGTATAAAAGTTGTGAATAGGCCATAAATACATAAACTGTAAAAGTGAAAATGTGACTACTAGACTACTAGCTTGAAGACTAAATGGGATAGTTCACCCAAAAAATGAAATTTTTGTCATCGTTTACTCACTCTAAAGTTGTTCCATACCTGTATGAGTTTCTTTCTTCTGTTGAGCACAAAAGAAGATATTTTGGAACAGGTATATATATATTCATACAGGTATGGAACAACTTGAGAGTGAGTAAATGATGACAAAAATTTAAATTTTTGGGTGAACTATCCCTTTAAAGGGTTAGTTCACCCCAAAATGAAAATTCTGTCATTTATTACTTACCCTCATGCTGTTCCACACCCGTAAGACCTTCGTTAATCTTCAGAACACAAATTAAGATATTTTAGTTGAAATCCGATGGCTCCGTGAGGCCTTCATAGGGAGCAATGACATTTCCTCTCTCAAGATCCATAAAGGTACTAAAAACATATTTAAATCGGTTCATGTGAGTACAGTGGCTCAATATTAATTATTATAAAGCGACGAGAATATTTTTGGTGCGCCAAAAAAACCCAAAATAACGACTTATTTAGTGATGGCCGATTTCAAAACAATGCTTCAGGAAGCACTGTTCAGAGCGCCAAAGTCACATGATTTCAGCCGTTGGCAGCTTGACACGCGATCTGAATCATGATTCGATAAACTTAATTTGTGTTCCGAAGATTAACGAAGGTCTTACGGGTGTGGAACGACATGGGGGTGAGTAATAAATGACAGAATTTTCATTTTTGGGTGAACTAACCCTTTAATACTGCCAGCATATTCTTTGGTTGCTTGCAAACTTTAATCCAGTGCATTCCATCTCATTGCTATACCATTTAATGTAATCAATTAACAGATAGTGTACTGCTATTGAGCAGTAACAGAACTGTTAAATGAAATGCAAAATGAATTCATTTTGAAGTGAATTCACTTTTTTTTTGTGCATGTATGTGTCTACAGTATGTCCCTTCTATTACTGCTTCATTACCCAACTATTTGGTTATTTTCCAGAGCCTTTCCTTCCAGCTGAGAACTACACACTCCATCACACTACTCTAAACACAGGCAACACTGACACCCATGTAGCCACTCAATGCAAACCTGTGCCAAAAAAGAGATTGCTGCTGTATTCCTGCAAAGACTCTTCCCTGGACACCGGCAGCAGTGACAGTGGAGTTAGTCAGGTCATGACCCCTGCTCCCAGAGGCATCCTGAAGCACAACAGCTCCAGTTGTAGCTCTACCGACTCTCTGCTACTCCACATTCCCACCAATGATGGCAGCAGCAGTCAGTCTTCTGCTACGGTCAGCCCCATCAGTCCTAAAACTCCCATCAGCCCTCCTCTTTCCCCCTGTTCAGTGCACTCTGCTTCAGGGTGGTTAGATAGGAAACAGGTCCGCTTCTCCTCTGTCGGCGGGCCTATAGAAAGTGTGCAAGGAGAGCACAGTGTGCTGGAGGAAGATTGGAGTCCTGTGTTGGACCAGGATAGAAGTGATATCACAGAAAACGGTAACGTAGTTGTAGCCGTGAGAAGTACTTAAAGGGATTGTTCACCTAGAAATAAAATTCTGTCATTTACACACTCTCATGTTGTATGATTCTGGTATCTGGTATCTTTCTCCTGTGAAAAGTGTTTTTGTCCATTTAATGACACATTGGACATTCATTGTATGAAAACAACCACCATGTGTTCCATGGGAGAATGACAGTAATACAAGTTTGGAACAACATGAGGGTGAGTATATGATGAGTTTTCAATTTTGGGTGAACTAACCCTTTAAAGCAGGGAATTAGCATTGGGGTCTCAGACTTTCTCACTTCCTGTGGTCTACAAAGTTACAAACAGCAGTCTGGAGTCCCCTAAAAATTACGAGCATCCCCACATGATGAGCATTGAGCCTACAGAAAGATTGGGGGAAGGACAGGTAGATGGGTTGTCCAACCGGACACCTCAAAATAGAAATACTCAATACAATACCTTTTTGGTAAGACACCCTGAACATTTCAATATAATTAAACCCTGAAAATGAATCTGAGTGAGTTAATCAGCCATCAAATCTATCAACCTGTAATTCAGCAGTACACATGCTATTGCTAACTCATTAATACATCCTCGTACTAACTGCATGTGGGTGCATATTTCATACATACAGCACATGGCTTCTGGTGAATGCTCATGTGTATATGTATGTTGATTAATCTGCAAATGGTGATTAGTAAATAAGCACTGCAAGAAATGACTATAATCTGAGTGTTTACTGCAATTTTAATGTGCAGTACGATCATCTGATGACAGGAATAATGGTCAGATGTTATTTATTGTAATATTGTTTTTGGAAGTCGTTGTTCTATCTTAAAGTATTATTCATTCTCTGTCACTTTCATGCAAAAATAAATCTTTCCAACTTGTGATTTTCTCCACAAGGTCGTCATGAGCATTATGGTGAACCTCAGTCCTCACAGGTGTCCAACATCCACAGCTCTACTGAAGTAACAGGTAAGGCCATTGAGTTGAGTGCAGAGGGCCAGACTGATAAGGTTACAGTGGAAGAGGGTCGCCCAATTTCAAAGTTACTTGAATGGTTTGGGAGAGGCTCTCGAAATGGAAAGCTGAAAGAGTCATCAGTCAAGAGAGAGATGAATGAAGAGGAACCAAAAGAAAGCCCAGAAGCCAAGTCAGAAGATTCAGCAACTCCAGTTGACCAGCCAAACACGAAGCCACCACCAAAGCCCCGTAGGAGTTTTTTTGCATTGTTTTCGAGAGCAGAGAAAAAAGACAAGATTTCAGAAGTTCAAGCATCTGACAAAGAAGTGATAAGTCAAGATAAAACAGAAAGTTTAGAATGTGAACCCTCTTGCACTTTGAGGCCTGAGGCAGATGATAATATACTTCAGAGGATCTCTGTTCCTACAGAGAGCAGGATGGCTGAAATATTAAAAGATAAAAACAAACCAGACAGACTAATATGTGAAGATACTCCTCCAAGAGAGAAGTTTGACCAAGGTGAGGTATCACCAGGAAAAATGGCCGTCCTGAAGTCATTCTGGGAAAAGGGGAACAGAGGACCTAAAATAATAAGCATTAAAAAAGAATCTGAGGTAGAAGAAAGTGAGACATCTCACCTTAATGAGAATTATCACAACACATTAGACAGAAGGTTGTCAGATTCAAACATCAGCCCATCAAAACCCAAACCCAGTGTTCCAAACCCAGTTGATGTAGAATCTACAACAGGTGAGATTTCTTCAGTATCACCTAGAAAAGCATCCAATGGTGGTGATATATCAGCCTCACATGAAGATGGGAACCCTTCTACTTTGGACAGCAGTAAGGTCTCAGAAGACTCAAGCAGTGAACTACAAACTCTCACAGTGAAATCGAATGTCAAACTGTCACCTAGTTCACTGCTAAAATATAAAGATAATTCTCTGGGCAGTGAGCTACAAGAAGAGTCAATCTACAGGGATATATCAGACCTGAAGAAGGAAATCTCCACCTTCAAAATGTCCCTCAGTCAACAGGAAGATAAAGTCTCGATCAATGATCTCAAGTCATTTTGGGAGAATGAAAAAAGTTGCCTTAGAGTAATTGTAGGCTCACCAACATGTACAGCCAACGTTAAAAACCCGTCCACAGAGTCATCTCCAAAACGTTCTTCAGGAGGACTTTCTGAACCTCAGTTTGACATCAGGTCAAACAGCCCAAGTTCCCCAGACAGAATGGGTTTCAAAGAGGCTGGTTTGATTGCAGAAAAAGAGAAGATGGAAAAGACTGAGGAAAAACAAAGAAGTCCAATTAGAGTGCCATTACAAGACCTTCAAGGTATCAGAGGTAGGGTTTCTTACGTCACCATGAATATTTCTAATTTCAGACAGTCAGTTTCAGACAAACACACAAAGCCAAGTCCACCATCATCTCCCTTCAGAAGTCTCCCTCCAAAAGGTCAACATGATAAGCCACAGTCCGCTGACATTTACCAACCAAAAGACCAAGATCAAACCAGAACGCCCAGCCCATTACGGCAGTCTAAAGTACCTCGTAGAGATTCATATCCAAACAAGGAGTCCAAGAAGGATGGTTCTCCCTTAAGAACCTTTATGATAGATATCAATCCTGGCGACAGGAGTCCATGCGATCTTAGGGTTAAATCAGGGCAAACTAGGTCGTGTACCTCTCCTGAACACCAAGGGAAGACTTTGGAAGGACGCATTGATGATAGACCCATCGTGCTTAAAGAACGAAAGCTGTCAGTGGACTCTCTGACCCGGTTTTATATTCCCCTGAGTTTACACCATTACCTGGGCTTACCCGAGCAGACGGTCTTAGGTGAAAGAGAACAGGTTAAGGTACAGGCATATGAAATATTTGAACAGATGAACCAAGGCAGATTGAGCAATGAGAGTTCCCCTTCTCGACAATCCCTACCTGAATCGGAGGAGATCACCTTTGACTCCTCGGGGAGCTCCACACCTGAAGCCTGGTCAATCTCACACACCAGTTCATACTGTGAGCTCACCTCTCCATTTTGGTACAGTCTAGTTTCAGTAGAAAAGGCGCTGATTGGTTCGGTGATTTTTGTGGAAGCAGGGTTTATGTCCTTAAAATAAGTGCTCAGTGTGACCTAAGAAAAATGTCCTACTTGATACTTTGCTCAAGTAAGATACTCAACTTTGTAGACATGATAAAATGATCTATTTATTATTCCGGACCACATCAACTTCTACAGGTTTATGACGTTTTAAGCCCTGCCTCTACTTTCTTCAATTATCTAATTCAGTAATCAAAACAATTAAATCTTTTTCGAGTTCCCGGTAAGTTTAATTTTATAACATGGTGTGTGAAATATTAATCATTTACAGTTACAGTCAAATGAACACAAGTACCTATGAAACTGATCATAATTCATGTTGTAATCATTAAGTCTTCATTATACTGTTAATTTATTAAAATGCATTTTTATGTTTCATAATTATTTTATGTTTTATAATTGTTTTTTTAAATATATAACTAATATTAAATTATGTATTATTTGATTTATATAGTTGTTTATGGAATTCTGCTCTTTTGGTAGTTTTTATGTCATTTTAAACAACATACATGGATATAATTTTCAAATCTTCTGAAAATCAGAAAGCTAATGAAACCATATGGTTTAATTTCTCCATTCTACCACCTTAAATTAGTGTTTCCAATGAGATATTCAGTACTAATATTTGAATATAATGTATCAGTAGACTTCTGCTTTTGTATGGTTTGCTGATTCCTTCTTAATTTGGGCTGTGACAGGGGATAGTGAGGATGAAGGCCCTGTCAAAGCCGCTCTGGAACGAGCCAATGCCAGACCCATCTCTATTTCCAAAAGTCTAGAGGACCTGACATCCACACCTTTACGTAAGCTTCCTTTCTCTTTTCTACAATATGCTTTGTTAACCTTCTTATTCAAAATAAAGTCAAACATGTTTTGATCTTTGGGGATCATGTTCACTTGGTCCTGTAGGAGTGACAGACTATTTCGCCCTCTGCTGGACATTTCTTTATATCTCTCAACATCTTTAACCTAATCAAACAATAGTATACACAACACAATTCTAAAGCATTATGCTTTATTGCAGTTGTACTATTTATTCATTTGTTTATTGATTTTTTTAACAATACTTTGCCATTTAAACCAAGAAGAGAGATGGAAGACTGACCCAAGGAGTGATGTTAGGAAGAGTATGGAAAATGGTGAATATGAGTCTTTTTCCTTTTTGAAAATAAATGAATAAATAAATAGTATTTTAAAACATTTTCAATGTTTTTGATGCCCTCATGAATGGATGTTTCTTGGTTAGTAGGCAGCATCATAGATGCATTATATGCTTACGTTATTACATTAAGAGCAGGAAGTAAGACCATGACATTAAATTAGCATTAAGGACATTAAACGTCCTTTTCATAATTGACCCTTGGTCTTTCATGTATATTTTACTGTCTGAAATGGCTAAGGGAATGCATTAACTGACACATGAAAATTTGATGAGTGCATGGATTAATGCCAATGATTAAAGGCGGTTTGCGTCCCATGCCACCTGAATCATGCATCTAATGATGAGGTAGATGGAGTAACTAAATAAATTCTTCATATAAAATATTGAATGTGCTCTGCAAAATGAACAATTCTAGAAGCAAACTCTTCAGAATTCAATCTTTTCCACTAAAACTCAAGATTCCATCTGTATCTGGAAGGATCCAGAATATGTGTCCATTAAGTGCCTCTGTTTCATTGGTTTAAGTGTCTGCAGTCACTCCCAACACCAAAACATCCTTCTCCGACCCAGAACAGGTGAAGATGATGAGTATGTCTGTACCTGCATTCATGCAACAAGAGGTAAAATCCAAACCAAAACTGATGAGCCTCTAAATGCTAATGTTGACTAACAGCTTCCACTCTGGATTAGTTCTAAAATGTCATAGTTTATGTACTACCTTTATCACTGTAGCTAAACACCAACGTTCACTGCTTTTATTAACCTGCATAAATGCTCCTGTCCAATAGATGGATTGCGGAAACAGTGACTGTGCATCAGTGAGCAGTTCCCAATATGACAGACTGAGAACATGCAACACTCCTTCTAATTTTAGCACTTGCTCTGAAGTGGCCTCAATGTCCTCTGTATGTGAACCCAGTCTTTAACACAGCCCAATGATGCTAAATAGAACTAATATCACTTTGATATAATAGAAATGAGCATATTCATCTATTTTTTTTTGCAAACTATGATAACATGATATTATGAATGGATTTCTATACAGATCTGTGTCTTTGTGATATGAATAGGTCACTGGCAGTGTGATGAGCATCTACAGTAGCGAGTTTGGTAATGTGGAGGTCAAAGGCACAATCCAGTTCGCCATTCACTACGTACAGAAACTGGGAGAGTTCCACATCTTTGTTGTGCAGTGCAAGGACCTCGCCGTAGCAGATGTTAAGAGGAACCGATCTGATCCGTAAGTGGGGTAGCGGGAAAAAACATCAAATAATATTTCTCACCAGGAGAGTATGGCTTCTCTCTAGCTATAAAGATGGATGAAGAATAACATATGTGCTTTGTTTGATTGAATTCAACTTTAGGTATGTTAAATGTTACTTGCTACCTGATAAAGCAAAATATGGAAAGAAAAAAACATGCGTGAGGAAGAAGACTCTGGATCCAGCTTATAACGAAATCCTACGGGTATGACGACTCTAAAATTCTTGAGATGTGTTTTGATATGAATTTGATGATGAAGTTAGTTGTCATTTCTGTGCAGTTTAAGATTCCAATGGAGATGCTGAAAACCCAGAAGCTGAACACCTCTGTGTGGCACAATGACACATTTGGGCGTAACAGCTTTCTTGGAGAGGTTGAGGTTGATCTGGCCGAATGGGATTTCAATAACACGCAAATGAATGAATATCTACTTAAAGGAAGGGTAAGATAACCATAGTCATGTCTATTGGGTCAGGTTTAAAGGTGCTAAAGAGGATGTTTTGTTTTATACATTTTTGCAATATTACTTGAAACTGTCTTTACTAACTGATAAAAGACTATTTATTAGGTGCACTGAAAGGAATAATATTAATATACATCATCTGTGCACGAGGTAGGGCCTTAAAAACATCAGCCAATCGTTTACGCGATCATCGCGTAAACGATTGGCCCTCTGGCTTGTCAATCACTGCCATGACGTTCCTTGTGAGAGACGTGTGAGACGTGCGCGGCTGCGCGCTCCAGTAACTTTCCACACTCCACAGGCGCCGCATGCAATGTTTTTGTCAGGAGACAGGAGTAACAACTGCAGATTATGAGTTACCTGCGGTGAGTCCGACATAATGAATCCACTAACACAACACAGCGAATGCCGGTGGTGAACACTCGTGTTCCAATACTCGTGCACGAGTTTTGGGAGGTGTTCCCTCGAAAAGAGCTGTGAAGGAGGGGGGTTGTTCTTACGCATGCGCTCATTTCAAAAACTCAGTAACGGTCTTTGGTTTCTCAGTCGACGAAAAGGTCCTCTTTAGCACCTTTAAGTAGTTCAGGGCTCTTCAAACTGTTTTTCCTGAGGAATTTGTGAATGATAGATCTAAAATCCTATTTGTTACTTCAGGTATGAGGTCACATTTGTTGCACTGCCTCTGCCACTGACTTTCTTTATCAACCCAGGTTCAGGTTCCCACCAGCCCAAAACATTCTGTCGGTGGTGGGGAAATGAGTGCAGAGATTAAAGTAGCTCTGCGCTTTCTCCCGCAGACTTCTCACAGTAAGTTAATGATGCTGACTCTTTTTTTTATTTTTTATTTTTATTTGACTTGTTTTTAGGAGCATCTGCCTTTCTGATACCATGTTAATTATGTAGGTCAGAAGAACAAGGGGAATGGTGAGGTGCAAATATGGGTGAAAGAATGCAAGAATCTGCCTATTTCCAGGGGTGTTGCCATTGACCCATTTGTCAAATGGTATTAATAGCTATTTTATTGGATACAATTATATACGTGTTGGAGTGTTAGATGTGGAATGCCCATGTGTGTGAATTCTGCCTTTTCAGTGCAGTCCTCCCAGATGCCAGTCGAAAAAACCGTCAGAAGACCAGAGTGTTGAAGAGGTCTTCTAACCCAGTGTTTAACCACACCATGGTTTATGATGGCTTCAGACAAGAGGACCTCAAAGAGGCCTGTGTGGAGCTTACAGTGTGGGATCATGACAGACTCAACAACCACTTCATTGGGGGTATTAGACTTGGCCCTGGAACAGGTAATTAAGGGGACAGTTATATGTAAACATGATTATAGAAAATGAAATTGAAAAATGTCATGACTGATTGCCAATATTATCTTATTACAGGTAAAAGTTACGGCACTGAAGTGAACTGGATGGACTCTAACGCTGCTGAAGCAGCCCTGTGGGAAAGAATGATGCAATCTCAGAATGAATGGGTGGAAGATGTATTACCTTTGAGAATGATGGTCATGGCAAGAATGTCTAGATAGTAAGAAAATGAGGCAAATATATGGAAAATGAGTATGTAGGAAGACAGTATGTAATGTTAAATATATATTGAAACTAACTTGATGGGTCCTTGCTATTTTTGATGAGGAAAACAAAAAGACTGAAAAATATAATATGGCTGTTATTGTAAAGTATGTGGGTTTGATGTCTTTAAAACTAAATAAAATATGTCAATATGCTGCAAATAAGTTAAAAAGATTGTTTGTGAATTACCTTGAATATCCTAAGACACTGTCATTTTAATAAACTTTAAATTGTCTAACTGCCATCACTTTTATATGTAATTTTTTTTGAATACCTATAGTCTAATAAATATTAAATACATTATTGTGTCTGTGGGAGGAAACAAACTGGAAACTGCCAAAGTAACAAACTCACAAACACCCATTGTTGCTCCTCCCCCATGTGAACCCATGTTTACGGGAAGTCTCGCGATATCTCTGGACTCGCCATTTTAGTTCCTCTCAGTGTCGTTGTAAGTGCGTTGCTTCCACTGGCTTTACTACGTCTGAGCCTAAATACCTTTTCTATCCTGTTGATTTATTTTTCTCGGATTTTTTTTTATTTTTATTTTTTATTAACCAATCATCGTTACTAGACATCAGCATACAGTCTGAGGTAAGTTGCTTCGATTATAAAATAAAATATTAGTAGTTTTCTGTGCTTGAGGAAACTGCTTTGTCACGCAGACCAAGGCGCGCTGTTGCGGCCTGCTAACCAGAAACACTACGAATATTGTAATCATTTGTAAGAAGTTTTTCTTGTCGATTATTATATTAACCTTAGGAGGAAACATTTATTTACACGTACTTAATAAAAATATCCAAATCTTGATATTTTGTTGGATATTGTTTGCTAACAGCGAAAAGAACAGAAGTAGGCAAACGTTATCTGTTCTGTAACGTTACGCATTTTCATTACTCTTATGTGCGCTCTTTTAAGTTCAAAAGCGTTAACGAATGTTAACTAAAAATGATCTTTTACTAATCCTCGTGTTGTTTCAAACTCGTATTCTTTAGTCGAATATATAAGGAAAAATGTGGATTGACTGCCTCTGTTATTCACTTTCCGTACATTGAAAGTAAATGCCGACGTAAGTTGTTGTTCTGCTTAATATAATCGTTTTTGTGTGTTTCAAGTAAAAGTCATACGGGTTTTGAGCCACATGCGTAACGTTATTCGTTTTTGTGAAGAGAATTGTGCATGTTGGTTTTATTAAAATAGTTTGTGTGCAAGTTAACTGTTGTCATCTATTTAATGCTAATTTCATATATATTTTTTTATTTCTATAGAGTTTCCTCAAGTCATATACTAAAAAACAGCCATGATCACCAGAAAAAGAGGAAGAAGCAGCCTTAATGATGATGTCACATCTACAAGTACCTCCCATGAGAGTGATGGTGCTTCGAAAACCAGTAATTCAAGCGAAACAAACACGCACACTTCTCCAGAAAGTGACACCAATGACTGGGGCCTGGATGACCTACTTGGCTCCGAGTTCAACTGGGACCTGGACAACGATGTGCTGGATGTTTTTGGCAACCTTGAATCACAGACCAACGATGAGATGAGCCAAAGTGCAGTGCTTGATGTTCCGGTATCCCGCAGCAGAGGTGTGGTCCAGAGGTCAAAGCTGCAAGACGTCTCCGGTCGGATCATCAACAAGAACGCCATTGCGGCAAGGATAAACAGATTAAAGAAGAAAGAATACGTCAGTGGCTTGGAGCAGAGAGTTGGCTCTTTGACAACAGAAAACCGTGTTCTCAAGCAGGAAAATGGGAATCTCAACAAGAGAGTGGAAGAGTTGGAGAATGAAACTAGGTACTTGAGAGCCGTGTTGGCCAATGAGAGCATGCTGGCTCAGCTGTTGTCTAGATTGAGCGGTGTGAACGGCATGAAATTCTCTACCTCACTTTTCCAGGAATCCAACGAGAATGACCACGATTATGCCATGCCGAGGAAGAGGGTGAAGGTGGAAGACAAAGATACTGCAGGTGGTGTCTGCCTGCATGTGGACAAAGACCACGTCTCGGTGGAATTCTGCACCAAGTGTGCTGAGAGTTCAAGCTTGTCGCATAAAATGTAGGGTCAAGTATTTTACCTTTTCAACGTTTCCTGAGACTGAACATTGCACAAGGTGTAAATGAGGGGACATGACAACAGTAGTCAAATATAGAGTTAACTGTTTAAAATGTGTGCAGAGCTTGAATGGCATGTCTATTGAACCTGCTTTCAATACAAGTTACTGCTAAACTTGTTGACAGTTTTCTTCTAGGTGCTTGGTCTGCCATGCTGGGCGCCTGGGTCACAGAACATCCACGACTGCTGAAATCCATGGTAAGGATCAAGATATAGAAGACTGCACAGAACTGGTTAACTCCTAAGACGAAGAAAGTGCTTTTTGCCAGTTCACGGCACAATACGAACTGTAAATAAACTAAAGTTTTGTTTTTCATTTTCATTTGGTATATGTTTAAAGCATTGAAGATGATCTACAAAAGGAAATTAAGCATTGTGTTTTGAGTTACATGCTTAGGATGTTTATTGGATTACATAATTGTAGTATGTAATTTCAGTTAAAATAGACATTGAGGGAATTAAGTGCATAAAAATATTGTTAAAAAAAATGTAATTGAGTGATGTTTCACAAAGGGCTTTCACTTATATTAATCTGCTAATAATGCACCTGTTTATTCGGCGTTGATACATTGATGTTGATTCAACACAAGTTTGTACTGCAAGCTTGTATTTTGCTGAAAACAGATGAGCCCTTTCTGAAATATCGCTATATTTCTAAAGAATGTTTTTCATGTAGAACCCTTATTTTTTTTTATGCTAAAGTGGATTTTGCTGTGGGGAAAGCAGAAGAGTCGGGACCAGCAGCTTGCATCATGGCCTGGTAAATTTAAAAAAAGGTAGTACATGAAACCGTGTAAGTTACAGCTTTTACTGACTCTCTATCACACCCCTAAAGATGTCAGATGCTGTCATGCTCATTTAGCATCTAAATGAGCGTTTAAACTCTTCTGTTTGTAGTAATGTTTGCTTACAAGACATTCAATATCTGTGTAATATCCATGTGTTTCATCTTGATTTGTTAAAGCACTTGGACTTTATTTGACAGTTGTCCAGATGAAGAGAAATGGTATGTTTTCAGACAGGCTTTTCAAAGGGTTATGATTTCTGAATAAGTCATCTATATGTGAGATGTAATTGAAATCCAAAGACTGTGCAGGCACATGCAGCTGCAGCTGTGCTGAAATAAAATGTAATAAATTTTTCTTTTGAGTAATGCAAAATGATTTGTGTCCTATTATGATATTAACTACACTCTCCTTCTCTTTTTAGACAGCACTTTCTTCGCTCTCTGCAAGAGCCTTTTCTTACCTCTCTTCAAGGTGGATAAAGAGTGGTGGTGGTTTCTCCCCATTAGGTGTATACTGCAAAATTCCTTAAAGGGTTAGTTCACCAAAAAACTTAATTTCTGTCATTAATTATTCACCCTCATGTTCCAAACCCATAAGACCTTCATTGATCTTCAGAACACAAATTAAGATATTTTTGATGAAATCCAAGAGTTTTATTTTTTATTATTATTATTAAATCCTCCATAGAAAGCAATGTAATTACCACATTCAAGGTCCAGAAAAGTAGTGTAGACATCGTTGAAATAGTCAACGTGACTACAGTGGTTCAACCTTAACGTTATGAAGCAAAAAGAATACTTTTTGTGCGCAGAAACAAAAATAACTACTGAACAATTTATCTACCCTGTCATTCTCTTATGGTCCTATGTCAGCATCACACACTTGCGTCGTGATGTTCACGTGAACAGCGTCGGCCAATAATGAGCCGGTGTTCTGATGTAGAACCTAGAAGCCTGCACTGTCTATACAACGTAAACAATGTAGGAGAATGACAGGGTAGAGAAGAATTTAAAGTCATAAAATTTTTGTTTTTGCGCACAAAAAGTATTCTCGTCGCTTCTTAACATTAAGGTTGAACCACTGTAGTCACATGGACTTTTTTTAAAATGATGTCTTTATTACCTTTCTGGGCCTTGAATGTGGTAATGATGTTGCTTTCTGTTAGGGATAAAAAAAAAAAAAAAAACAAACCCTCTCAAATTTAATTAAAAATATCAAAATTTGTGTTCCAAAGATGAACGAAGGTCCTGCGAGTTGGAACGACATGAGGGTGAGTAATAAATGACAGAAATTTCATTTTTGGGTGAATTAACAATTTAAGGCAGGGGTGGGGAATGTTGATCCTGGAGAGCCATTGTCCTTCAGGGTTTAGCTCCAACCTTGAAAAAAACACTCACCTGCCTGTAACTTTAGTAATCCTGAAGACCTTGATTAGCTTCAGGTGTGTTTAATTAGGATTGGAGCTAAACTCTGCAGGACAATGGCTCTCCAGGATCAACGCTCCCCACCCCTGCTTTAAGGACTCTGATAATTCATTGACATCAAACTAACAGCTGGGGCTCTCTAGTGTTGCAGATCAACTTAAGCAGTTCTGAAATGTATAACTCTGCAGTTCGTTTCTTATCCCTGGTACTTCATAACACTGTCAGTGTGAATGGAACAAACATCTTGAATTGACAACCATCTTGTCACTTAGAGGGGTTGTATCTGACATGTAAGATCCAAAGAAGGCATAGTCGAGTACTGCTTTTATCAACTATCACAAAGCTCGTAGATGTAATTTTGAACTCTCAGTTCTGATGCACAAACACACAATAATCCCATAAGCTTGTTTCTACCTGCACTTGTCCTGACATGTTCAAAAATAGTTGTGCTTCCCTCCATTACACCAGACTTCTCTTAATCTCTGTCTACCTTTATTTATTTATATAGTGCTTTATACAATACCTATATACTAATTTGACCCACAATCCACCCAGTGTCAAACAATGGAATTACAACAAACATTCAATACAATATAATGGCTTTTACACTTAATGAATCTTTGTCCCAGCACGGTTTCAGATATTGAAACTTTTTTTTTTTTTTTTCCTCTCCTGTGATAACAGCTTGTATAAGATGACTTCAAAGTGATGATACAATTTCAGAATTAAACATTTTTAAAAAATGTCTTCATAAAGTAGATTTTTACTTGGTCATAGTATCTCAAATATTGGTGCAAATTTTCTCTTGACACAGCCAATGATAAACTATAAATCTAGTTCTTCTGAACCACTGTGACTGATTTGAGTTTTGACATTCTGATTTAGGAGCTAAAGCTGACGTTTCTTCCACTATAGTCTTTCGGTTTGCATTTCAGAACTCTGGTTGATCGTTGTGGTAGGGGATTGGAAATTGGCGCACACTGAAAAGGTCTCTGTGGCAGTAAATGTGTGTTGTAAATAAGATGCATAAGCTTGTTTCTCAGTGTATTGATTTTATTATTAGTTGCCAAAAGAACCTGGTTATTGATCCGAAGGCTTTCCATTTGATCACTTACTAGTTGTACATTGACTAAAGGCTTTTTTTTTTTTTTTACACCACTTTTTATCCACTTTTTTATTTTACACATTTTACACAAATAAATGGTTAAGTAAAGCTCTAGTTAATGTTTTGTAGTGTCTGTGGTAAAGTTACATCCAGGCAGTTTATATTACTCTGAGACTTCCAAGGAATGGTATAATGTTATAAACTCCAATAAATATAAATACCTCAACTTGTAAGTTAGGTTATTTGTAGAACAGATACAAAGGTATAGTGGACAGAATCTATTGATCAGTTTATTTTTTGTGGGAAAATACATCAAAAACAAGAACAAACCTGGTAAGACTGGGTTATGGCACTGGATGATTTTATTCATTTATAACATATGTACAGTAGAATGCAAAACATGAACAGTAACTGCTAATCTTGAAGCTCTTCAGTGTCAGAATCTGGAATTTTCAGAATTTTTAGGTAGATCTCAAAGTGCCTTGAACTTAAATAAGTTCCAAACAAACCCTGTAGCAGTAGAACGACATACATCTTCCGTACAATGGGTTTGCTCAGGTTCATCCAGAAGCGCATCATGTTGCCTTTCTCTGGCATTGGTGCACTGTTATACCTGTAAGACAATTGGACCGTTACATAACATATTCTATTTCTAATCAAATAAATATATAACAACAATGAGAACTAACCTGGCTGCAAGACCAGCATTAACAGGTAAGGCCAACAAAATAGGATATATGCCGCCACCAACCACACCTACCAAAGCCCCTCTCATCAGGGTACAGGTTGGGCAGTTCAGGTCACCTACAATTACAATATAATCCTTAAATGCAAAGCAACCAGAAGCACTCAAAAGAGCTTTTTTTTCACTGGCGAAGGGTCGTCACCAAAGGTAGGTAACGAAGTAAATACCAAACAAAAGGGAAAGCAAATGAAAAGTAGCTCAGCCTTTAAAATAAAAACAGTGTTACAGTATTAATATCGACCAGAAACAAAAGTCACGTGGAAGCCCCTTAATGCTAATGTGTCATACACCATTGAAACCATACCTGACATGAGGGGGTTTGTGACGGTCGCAGTGTACAGTGCTGCAGTTGTCAGAAAGGGAAGAACAGCCATGGGAAGGCTGGAAGTAAATCGTCCTTGGGTGACATTGAGTGCACGCCTATAAAAGCTGTTGGCTACCAAACCAGCAAATCCAGCGTTGCCAGCCAAATATATGGGGCCATATGAAAACAGTTTTCTGTTGGAATTAAAAAAGGAAACTTTTATCAACTAACTGCAGCGGTTGGAAACTATGTTGCTGTGACATATTGGATATAAACTTACCTGTCGATATCAGGGAGCCTTTCAAACTTCTTATTCAGCATTTCAATAATCATTTCCCTGGATAATGTCTGGCCTTGGCCTGTGTCTTTCACAAACATCGCGTTGTCTGTCATGTTGATCTAAAGGCACAGATATTTTAATGACTCCTAGCAGACAGACAATGTTGATATTTCAGCGTTGTGTGGTGAAGGCTGTCACAATGTTTCAGCTGACATTTCATGATTCATATTCTTATAAGGGATATGTGCTTATATTAGTAATTTCTATTCGTTTCAATCATTTACAGACTTTTAGACACATTTAAAACACGTGTTTATAACGACATAACGTTTTAAAAACGCAAGGCTCAACTGCAAAAGACGCGTCAACGGTCAAAACAGTAGTAACTCATTCAACCTATTGATAGCTGCTTTGTTTATGTGTAGCTGAATGTCAAACCCAGTCATATCACTGTCCGTTCATTTGCACATGGTCAACACCGCATTTATGCATTGTAGAATTCTTACTTACACACGAAGCTTTTAAATAATCGCTAAAATATTTCCATCCCCCGTTCAACAGTCACGGTCCTCAGTGCCAGCAGGGCGCAGCCATGTCTAACCACATGTTCCAGTCAACTCTCACCCCGAGATACAGGAACAATACGACAATTCCTATTGGTCCGTGCGTGCGCCAACTGAAAGAATGGACGAACGCCATTGGAGGACGCGCCCTGTCAATCCCCGCGGGTCAACCCTCTCGTTGCTAAGGCGAAACTGGTGATGATGCTGCTGCTGCTGCTGGTGATACTGCACCCACCGTAGAGAGAGTCTGCAAACCAGCTTTGGCAAAAGATGCCGTGAAGATTCACAGAAAAAATGACGGGAAAGGAAGTGAAGTTGTTCTTAACTGCATATCGGGACGTTTGACGAGGTGCTTTGGAATATATTTGCTCAGATTGGCTTAATTACCGAGGCAATTGTGGAGCCATGCGTTATCGGAAAGCTGGATGAAACTTGCAGGTGTTTTCCGACAGGCGTCGCACCGACAGGCTGCTGTTTCATGGGGAAAACACATCCTGCCTTATTTAGTTACATGTTTTTTGTCTCTACCTTTAGATCAGAATTTTATACACCAGTTTGCCTGTTTGCTTTGGTGATGGTTTTGCTTGGGTCTTGAAGCTGAATTAAGTGACGTGAAACTGGATTGTGCTGATCAGCAAAATAATAGTCAAAAGTGTTACATTTTAAATTATTTTCTGATCATATTATAAAACAAAACACATGAACTTCATTCCATCACTATGTATAGAACAAGTTGTTCTTGAAGAACTGTTTACAAGCATGTGTCATTAAACTTACACAGGCATATGAGATACTACAGAGATGTCATGTTTATTTGTTCATCAAACTGTTGCTAGTTCTCCATTTTTAAAATAATGCTTGATCAGCATATACTGACTGAGTCTAAGCCAAGACAAGCCATGTGCTGGGGAGCCTTTCTAATTTGATGCATATGGCCCTTTGGGGCGAAAACTAGCTGTTATATTTAGTTTAGTTAGTCACTGCGCTTTTAATATTTGTGGGTTAAATCTATGGGTTGTTTTATGGACAGCGTGACTGAATTATGTTTCTGTAGTTAAACACCAAAGGCATTTAAGGAGTCGGTGCTCGTGCGAATATTCCAGGGGAATAATCCTCAATACCGAGAACATTCAGACACTGGAGAGCAGTTTTGACATTTCTCATCGCCAAGGTGCACTCGATAACTATCCACTCTTACTATCGGATTATGGATTTATTTCTCATGAGCGACAGTCATGCGCTCAGCATGTGTTTTCTTCTGCAAGATGTTTCGGCGCGTGTGTCTCCCTCTTTAACTTGACAATTACAAGCTACGACCCCGAGAGCTGCCATTCTCTGAGCTTTTATATCTACATTTACGAACTGAGAAGGAACTTGCTGCTTTAGCAAGTGACAGTTTCTCCATAACACCGACAGCAGATGAGGGCGAAACGTTTGTGTTGCTGTTTCCATGCGTGACAATCCCACAAGGACATAAAGGAGTAATTATGCCCTTAAGAAAACGAGGTGAGAAATAAACATCAATATATGTACATACTTACTGTGAAAACATGTTTATATGACTGTGGAAGTGTAGTTGACATGTAGTGTGTGGACTTTTCAAAATCGACATCATTATTTTAGGGTAAAAGTTACCAGTTACAGGACTACGCAATTTCTTTTTATTTTCACTTCTGTTTTATCACATTAATTATTCTAAATTGTCATGTAGTGTGACAAAATGTTAAAAGTACAAATATGTCTCTTACATAAAAGGTAGGCTACATGCATAATCAGAATCTGCAAAATGTTGAAATATAGCAGGAATTTATTAGTTGAAAGCTGCAGTTGCTGAAGCAGACAAAGCTGAACATGTTATGGCAGGACTATTGTGGCTGTGCCTTTTATTATCCTTATTTTATTTTGACTTCTGTACCTCCTAAGCCTTAAATATGCAATAGGGACTTCAAATTGTGTAATTATATACGTAGGCCTACTAATAGTGTAATTATACTCTGCTGTAAGTTTGTAGTCTGTAAAAATAGACACAAGCATGCCAACTAGCCTATGACCTCGGATGATCTCAGATGCTGGTTTGCGTTTATATTTCAGACTGGTATGCAGATGTGTTTTTAGTTACTCTTTAAGGTGACATGCATGCCTACAAGTCAAGACTTTTTATGCATACTATAAATGTAGTATATTTTTTACTTTATAGGGGTTGTGTGTAGAATTCATAAACCCTTGTTATTAGCGACACTGGTGGTCATTAAGTGAACTGCAGCCAGCAACTTAATGCTCGTGCTCGCACACTCGTGAGTCTCGTGCACACGTAGCATATGTGATTCAAGGCCTAACGTTTACTCACAGCAAAGTTCTTTTTAGTTCTTCAGTTAGAAGCCAAAAGAAGTTGGAAATACCTTTGTAGCGATATACTTTTAACGAACATCGACGCTGTTGAGACCAACGTTTAGACTAATATGTAATTTCCTCTAAAATAACAAAATAAACACAAAACACGAGAGCTGTGAGAAAACAGCAGCTAAGCAAGCACCTGATAATAGCGATGTGGATATTTTTGCACTAGCTCTGCAATTCACTGGCATTTTGTCGACAGATGAGGTAATTAAATTAGACTGTTATGATAGTTTGATTACTGTAAAGTATATTTGAGACCATAGATTATATAGAAATGGCTGATACTATAGTTTGAAGTAATCCCTTTTCTTTGAATGACACATTGACATTACAGTAAAGAATGGCTCTCTCGGTATTATTCTGAATATTGTAAGCATTCATTTAATGTGTCATTGAATGGAAGCCAAGTTATACTCTGGAGCCCACATAAAAATCAGTTGGGCTTGTTTTTTTTTGTTTTGTTTTTTAAGTTTAGTTAAGCTGTTCACACATTGGCAATCAGCGAATGATGCATTCTTACATATAGCCTCTTCAGTGCCCCACTACTAGTAGTTTATCATTAGCAAGAAAAAACAACTAAATTATGTCTTTTCATACAAACCTAGATTATAAATCCAGATTTATATGGTTTTATGTAATGTTACTTGACATTGAAAAGTTGAATCACTATTTGATGTTACTGGTTTACTGATGCTACTTCACAAGGTAGCTAATATTCTGTAGCCTAACTAATGCTTTGCATTTTCAGGTGAGCAGTCACATTAATGTATGCACAGTAATCCTTTCCACGTGTATTACTAATTACAATGAACTTTAAATGTTAAAGTTTTATGTTGCTCTTTCATATTTTCTAAATAATGTTGCTCGGAGGGCTCTGTCGAGGACAGGAATTAACCACTATCGTGTCCCTAGTGTCTGTGTGACTAAGTGACTGAGTCATGCTCAGTCACGCTGATCATCTGTGGCAGTAGTAAAGAGTGTATCAGGGTCTCTTGACTGTCATTAAAATCAACACTAATCTGTGTTCACAACCCATTTTACTTCCATAAACTGACATACTGAGAGAAACATGCATTGATGAATCAGTCGCAGTTTGACTAGGAATGTGCATTAAGTAAAGAGGGTCAGTTTTGATTTCATGTATTTTCTTTTATGTGTGAGCCAGCAGTCAACAACTTTTATATAAATATGAACTTATTACAAGTATATTACAAGTATATAAGTATAAATGTATTACAGTGAAACATTTTATATAGTTCCACCACGTTATGTGTTGTATTAAAAAAAATCAGACCAGTAACTTAACATTTTATTCTCTTCTGTCTTGCAGACACAGCCAGGGCAATAAGCCTCATGGAGGACTACTGCTCCAAACTGAAGAAACCAGAGGAACAACAGCTCAAAACTGCCATCTTAAGAGTCATGGGCATTTTCAAAAGCAGTCTTTTCCAGGCTCTCATAGGTAAGCCTATATTTTCACAATCATTTGTGCACAATTTTCTTTTCTTTTATAGCAAAATAGGTCAATAAAAAGAAAAGACGCACTTGATTGTTTGAGCAGGATTCCTCAAATTGGGATATTTAGTATATTTACTTGATTCACATCTAGAGTGTTTTAAAAGTGGGGTATGTATTTTTTCAACAACACTGTTTGGATTCACATTTTCACATTTATTTTGTATAGCGCTTTTCACGATACATATCATTTCAAAGCCACAGGATGTTAGTGGGGCCGACACCAACAACAAACATCTAACCAATCAGCATTAGGGGGCGTATGATGGTCGAGGAAACAGAATAAGCAAGAGGGAGATTTGAAAAAAAAAAAAAAAAAACGCAGAAAGAGAGATGATGAGACACAATACAAATAAGCTCAAAAGAATATCACTGGAATTAAGGTTTATGACTGGGCAAGCACTTTAGGACCAGCATTAATATTAGAAAAGCTTTCCAGCGCTGGAGAGAGCTAAGCAGGAAGGCCTGAAAACAGACGCGGAGGCCGCTTTGATTCCGCTTCACATGTGAGTAACACTGGGTTTGAGTGTCATTGATTGTCTGGAGCTGCTGTGCTGTTGGCGACTAACAACAAACTCTTGTATGTATTTACTCTTGTGTACTGTACGTTCATTTTTTGTGCTTCCTTGTCGTCCGTTTATCATCTGCGCTTTATTTTGTTGCATGTCAGCTGTGACAAACAGACATCCGCTTGCATTGTGTGTGTAACAGTGGCCAGCTAGTGAGAGTTGTGCAGGTAAACCACTGCACACTGACGACCGCTAGAGAATGCAGTGTTTGGCGTCATTGTCAGTGCACTCGCCTTGCCTGCCAGCAGCGGACGGGCCGGGGTTCAAGACCGACTCGGAGCAGGGTGGTTAAGATTGGAGAGTGAGTTTTGGAGGTGGAGCAATGAAGAGAGGGGCGGGTTTGTTTGGGTTGATTTCAAATATCAACAATGTCCAACAGCGTTGTTGAAAAAATACATACCCCACCTTTAATGTTTATTCTTCTTATTTAAAGTGCCCCTATTACTGTATGCTTTTTCGAATATTACCTTTTTTTGCAGTGTGTAATATAGCTGTTTGTGAATATAAAATGTCTGCAAAGTTTTAAAGATCGAAGTGCATGATGAATAAAATTACTGTCTCCTAAAAGAAAGAATCGATTCTAAACTACTGAAACGATTCGTCAGCAATTCCAGTTTCACTTCCTTTTACATACCTATGTAATAATGTAAAAAATGTGCACAATGCCAGCCTATGGGCTTCATTGGCTGTCCACGAATGCTGTCTACTTTGACTTGCCCTAACACTGTAGTTGTAGCTGAGGCCTTGAACAGTTTGGTTTGTGTTGTTGACATGTCGAGAAGACGCTGTTTTCAGCACTGCGAATCCACTTTGCATGCATTTCAAAAGGATAAGGACTCGTGCTGGAATTTAGATGGAAAAACCAACGGCATCATTTGTATCACTGTGTATCAAGCGCTGAGGAAGCCTCTGGAGCTGAAATTCAGACAATGTTCCAACATGAGCAGTAAAAGGTAGACCAATCACAAAAAGACTGGGCCGTCTGACCAATCAGAGCAGAGTAGACTTGTGGGAAGGAGGGGTTTAGAGAGACTGAATCTTCAAACGAACCGTTTTCAGACTGTTTGAGAAATCAGTTATGTGCAATGTATATTATGAGTAGGGATGCACAGAAATTTGCATTTCCGAAAATGGCATTGGAGAAAAACGGAGAAAAATATGCCCCTTAGTGTTCAGCGCTCAGGTTTTACTCACGCTCTAGCCGTTATCACTGTGCGGTGGCCCATGCAAACACTCCACTCATGTATCGCTCATACTCATTGGAAAAGCAAAGTCTGATCAAATAACACACCAACATGAAATTTTGTAGTAGTATACTTGTTTCTGTTTTTAAATTCAGTATAATTAAAAAGATTGAATTTCATTAAAAAGTCTAATGTTAATACAATTATACAAAAAAATGCTATTTTAAAAGAAGTAGAAGTAAATCATTTTTAAAAATATTTTCGGTTTTGGTTTTCGGCCAAGTGCATCCAGAAATTTTGGTTTTGGCCCAGAATTTTAATTTCGGTGCATCCCTAATTATGAGAACATTAACTTGTTTTTTGACCTTGGATGCATGTAAACCTCTTATAGGAGATCTCCAAAATAAAATTAGGAACCTTTAAAATAGCATAATAGGGGCACTTTAAAACACTGTTTTTAAGTCTTAAGGTCAAGGTTTTCATTTCTATTATTTGTTCCATTAAGATTGCATGTGTTTTGTCTGCTGATGTGACATTTGCTCATAGTTCATTCTTAAGCAGTGGGCACATTCTGCCGCTTTAGGGCTTTTTTCCTGAAATAAAGTTATTTTTAACCTTGCTGATGTGGCAGGAGATGCTTCCCTGTGCCTTTGGTATTTTAAACATGTTCCTCATAAGCCCCAAATCTCCACAAGCTTTTGTCTTTTGTGTTCAGATTAGTTTTGAATCTTGATTGGTTTAATTCATTTATTCATACTCAAGGTCAAATAAAGCTTAAGGACAAATGCTCTCATGTGCTTTTAGTTTGCATTAGTGACCTCTAGAGTTTAGTGGTTTTGACTTCCATGATTTCCTCTTAGCATGTCATTAAATGTTTAGACACTTCGTTAGCTGAATATAGAATGTACAATTGATGGTTCTATAATATAACGTCTAATCATAATTTCAGTAATGAGATGGACCATTGTGCTGTCACAGTCTGTTAACATTTTCATGGGGATGTCGATCTTTATTCTGGTCTAAAGCAAAGGTTTGTTCAATCAATTAGCAAAGAAACTCAGAAAGCAGCCTGTCTTTTCTAACAAGTTTTAATGTTGTAACTGGGTGCGCTCCTTTTTGAGAAATTTATCTTCTTATTCCTTTAAATTGCTTTGTTTATAGAGTTGTCTTATATAAATGTTCCATTGAGTTTCATTAATGTATAGGGAATCAATCATTCTTTGTCAAAATGTCAAAATCACAGATTTTGCTTTAAATGGTAGTTGATAAAAGTACTGTGATGCAAGTTTTAACATCCTTACCATGAGAAATCTCATGCAGAATTTCTGAATCTTTCCCTTATCTTTTAGTGACATTTGTCTTGTCTTATGATGTTTGAACCTATGCTATGGCTTTAGCTCTAGGTTTTAATACTCCAAAAAGCCTTTAAAGGGATAGTTCACCCAAAAATGAAAATTTGATGTTTATCTGCTTACCCCCAGCGCATCCAAGATGTAGGTGACTTTGTTTCTTCAGTAGAACACAAATGATGATTTTTAACTCCAACCGTTGCCGTCTGTCAGTCAAATAATGCTAGTGGATGGGAACTTCTACTATAAGAGTAAATAAAACTTGCATAGACAAGTCCAAATTAAACCCTGCGGCTCGTGACGACACATCGATGTCCTAAGACACGAAACGATCGTTTTTTGCGCGAAACCGAACAGTATTTATATAATTTTTTACCTCACTCACTTACAGCACTCTGTTAGTGAGCTCTGTCTGATCGCGCTCTGACAGCGGAAGTGATGTCTAGCACTCGTTGAAGTATATGCGCGAGACATCACTGCCGTTGTCAGAGCGCAATCAGACCTCACTAACAGAGTGCTGAACGCAGTTGGACATAGTGGTGTATTAGAGGTAAAAAACGATATAAATACTGTTCTGTTTCTCGCACAAACCGATCGTTTTGTGTCTTAGGACATCAATGTGTCGTCACAAGCCGCAGGGTTTAATTTGGACTTGTCTATGCAAGTTTTATTTACTCTTATAGTAGAAGTTCCCATCCACTAGCATTATTTGACTGACAGACGGCAGCGGTTGGAGTTAAAAATCATCATTTGTGTTCTACTGAAGAAACAAAGTCACCTACATCTTGGATGCGCTGGGGGTAAGCAGATAAACATCAAATTTTCATTTTTGGGTGAACTAACCCTTTAATGAGTTGGATGAGAATTAGTCATGCAGAATAATTGCATAATTAAAAAAAAACCAATGTGTTTAGATGCAATATGCTATCATAGTTGTGTGTATAAATGCTTGTGCGGTGTTATGATGATGATTTGGGGGCAGGGATTTAAATATCACCCTCTATTTCCTGTCTATAACCTGTAATAAATCCTGTAAATCCTTTTTCATCTATGACCTTTACCTCAACCCACTGATTGTCACCTGTTCTCGGCATATTGCTTTATATTAATTGGAAAAGGTGACGTAATCCTAACAGGCCTTCATGTTCTGTCCTGACCTCTTGAAATCATTCACAGATGACGGCAGAATTTAGTATTACATTTAACATATCTAGAACCTAACTGTATAATTGACTTGCATGTTGCATCTTAATGATTAATCTTAATCTTCATACTTAAAACAAACGTGAACATCGTGCTGGATCTGTCAAACTTGTCCCCTTTCTATTGATTTTCAATAAAATGCTGTTAAAGGTTGAGGTCACTTCCTGAAATAGCAGTAATCATCTTAGAAGGCATTAGCATGTGTAATCTGGACGGTGTGCCATCATGCCACAGACGTGCAACCTCTTAACCACTTAACCTATTCTCCCATTCACCAGGAAACACACATACACCCTTCATCCGTCATTTACACCTGACAGCATAGGTTGTTGAACATAGTGTTGTGGTATCTTAGCTAGACCATTCCTGATGAAATATGTAAACACATTTTCTGCACAAATTCTCAGCAAAAAGTGAAAAGTGTTAAATGGAGTACTACAGACTTGAATGCATAAAATCATTTAAAGGAATAGTCCACCCAAAATGAATATTTTGTCATCATTTACTCACCCTCAACTGTATGCATTTCTTTCATCTGCGGAGCAGAGAAGACATCCTGAAGAACACTGAGAATCAAACAACATTGGAGCACATTGACTTCCAATTTATAGAAAAAACAATCTCAAAATATATTCTTTTATGTGCCACAAAAGAAAGCAAGCCATAAATTTTTTTTGGAAGGAAATGAGGGTGAGTAAATGATGACCCAATTTTGATTTTGGGTGTACTAACCTTTTAATAAATGTATGCAAGGGGCACAGACTTTGTAAAGACCCGTTCACACCAAGGACGATAACAATAACGATAAAGATATAGTTCTAAAAGCAATTATACATGTAGAAAAATAGTCCACACCACTACTATAACGATAACGACACAGAGAATCGATATCATTGGAATCACTTTCACAACCATTTTTTTCCATCTAAGGAATGATGAAAACATTGACAGCCAAGAATCCACTCTTCACTTTGGACGTTTCTTTGAAAAATCTGAAAAAAAATTGTAAAGTTCTAATCTGTACCTTGAGATTTTGTTGATTTGAAAGTCAATAAATATATAGAAGTATTGTAGTTATGGTAGTTTTAGTAGTTGGAGAAGCCTAAATGAAATGGCTGTGTTATTAATGACAGGAAAGCGCTTGCTCTCTTATTCAAGTTCTCTAGAATGGCTCTGTCTTTTTTTTTTTTTTTTTTTAGAATCTGTCCTCTTGGATGAGATTTCCTGGCTAAATATTCTCCATCACAGCTGCTCATTGGAATCCTTTAGATACTGAGCCACTACGGCCTAATCGGGAAACCAACCACAGTCTGCCAATTTGTTCCATAGAGGTTTTTAATGGGCCCTATTTGTCACTGTCATCTGAACAAGGTTGGATGCTGCCCTCTTAATAGAAGAGCCATGACGGCGCACTCCTGTTTCACAGAGAGACCGTCCCACGAGAAGCTTTTTTTTTTTTTTGCTCCTGCTGCTAAACTGTAATCAGATCTGTTACTCTTACAGGAGGGGAGTTCCTGATACCAGGGGACGGGTGGCGAATAGCGGTCTCTATTTGGTCCGAGCTCCACAGCTAGAACAATACGACTGCTCGGCTAGAGTTTCTAGAGTTCCAGAACGACCATCAAAAGTTTAGTCTTAGTTTAGCTTTAGCTTTGTGTCGCAGACCGAAGGATCCAATAAGGATTACAAAGTCCTGATTAGATCATTTATTGTGTCTGTGTATGTTTGAGTGTGTGTGTTGCTCTTGCTCAATTCAAGTCACCATTTGCTAATCCATTTTACTAAAATAATATAACATAATTCTGAAAGAAACAGGGTAATTAATGAAAACAAAAATGGGAATTTATATATCAGGAATTGATTGAATTGTGCAAAGTGGGCGTTATGTACCAAAATCTGACCCCTTCCAGGTGTTTGAAGGGGAGGAGTCAATGTCAGTCATTGTTTCCGAGCAAATTTGATTTCTTTGGAATGAGACAATTGTTAAAAGGTCCACTTAAGGACACTCAAAGGGTTAGTTCACCCAAAAAAGAAAATGATCCCATGATTTATTCACCCTCAAGCCATCAATTTTCTTCAGACGAACACAATCTGAGATATTTAAAAATATCCTGGCTCTTCCAAGCTTTATAAAGGTTGTGCATGGGGTTGTGATTTTAAAGCCCCAAAAAATGCATCAATTAATCATAAAAATAATCCATTTGGCTCCAGGGGGTTAATAAAGGCCTTCTGAAGTGAATCGAAGGGTTTTTATAAGAAAAATATTCATATTTAAAACTATAAAAACTAAAATAACTAGCTGAAACTAGCTCATCTGAAAGAGGATAGTCATAAACACCTAGGATGGCTTCATTGTGAGTAAATCATGGGATAATTACCCTTTAAATTGGTTAAATATGTTAAATATTTGAGTGCATGCAAACACACACACACACACATTTTCTTGAAGAAAGAATAAGATTAGCAGTGATTCTCACGTTTGTGCTCTAGAATAAATCTTCCTGTAGACTTCCTCTCTCTCTCTCTCTCTTGCTCGCTCTCGCTCACTTGCGCGCTCTCTCTCTCTCTCTCTCTCTGTCTTTCTCTCTCTCACTCACTCATACGCTTTCATCTGGTCCTGTTTATTTCCCTAAACAAGTGGATGTGAGTTTGTGCACCTCACATGGTGGTGGAAGCCATGCCTCAAATTGGAGGATACTTGGTGAGGACTTTTGTCAGAGATTGTTGCCTTGAATTACAGGTCAGTGTTGGGTAATCTCGTTCATCAGTGATTGCCAGGTATGACCAAGATCTGAGATCAGCCACTGTTAGCGTTGTTAGGGACTACATTTTTTGGGAAACACAATGTTAAAGTTGTGAAGATAATGACTGTCTAGTGTGATTAAATGAATTCGGTTTCTAGTTTTCTTACAGGTTGTATGAGCTGTACTAATGAGAGCATAGATCTCAGCGGCATTAAAGGTGTTGGTGTAAAGCTCTTCCAGATAATAACGCTAATCTCATCTTAAAGTTACAGAGATCACTGTCTAGTTAAAATGTTGATGTTGCAGTTTTATTGAAAAGTCTTTTGAGGCATACTAATTTTCAAGTTAGGTGATCTCTGATATGAATATGAAAAAAAAAAAAAAAAAGGGAAAAAGGTGTTTGACCAGTCATGTAAATATTGCAGACTGACATTCTTGGCTGTGGAACTTAGGCTAAAAATGTTGGCATTTTTACATTCTATTCTATTGAAGTGCTTTTTAAGACTTTGAAACTTGGTGTTGTTATAAATAGTCAAGCTCCATGTTTACTTGATAGTATAATTTGAGTTTATAATTAGCCAGTGTTTACAGAAATGCCATGCCCATGCATTTGGTTGAGTACCAGGCTTGGCACCACCTTTGAAACAGTTGGCTGGAAATTATTAGATGCCCTCAAGGACAGTGGAGCTTCTAGGAAGATATAAATGCTGGTTTAA
This sequence comes from Megalobrama amblycephala, assembly GCF_018812025.1. Lineage (NCBI taxonomy): Eukaryota > Metazoa > Chordata > Actinopteri > Cypriniformes > Xenocyprididae > Megalobrama > Megalobrama amblycephala. The sequence continues at coordinate 50,205,342 of NC_063045.1, forward strand.
AGATGCAAATGGTATGTGAATATTTTCCTTAGCAAGCCTTTAGCTCCAGAGCTCAACCACATAGAAAATGCTGAGCCCACCTCAGTTCTCTGCATGCTCATGGCAGCGGGGCTCCAATCCTCTTCATTTAAAGAGAATAATGTTGCCATCTTGTGGAACTTTTTGGGAATATTGTTTGAAATCAAGCTGTTTGATTCAGATGCATTTTCACAGAATAAATGATTCATCAGACCCCCATAACTGGTCATGATGTAAATTTTATTACGATTTGAGATATTTAAAATCAGTTTGTAGTTTATCAGTTAAAATTATTACTTAATAATAATAATAATGTTTTGTTGACTTATTTTGGTAGTATTTACAGACATTTTAAACGAGAATATGGGGACTATTTTTGTTTATTGTCAATTATTTATTGTCAATTGTTGTTTTTACCTTATGCATAATTGTTCTTTTAAAAACAGTATCTCAAATAAGAATAGGTATGATAAAATATGACGGCAAAAGATTAAAATGCACACAAAGCTTGTCACCAAGCTATTTGAAATAAACAACAACAAAATATATAGTATGTAGTGTCTTTTCTAATGCTTTAAATGGCAATTAACTATATTTATATAGATATAAATACAGGTATTTATAGTAAATATGTGCCATTATATTCTGTGCTTTATTTTTTTATTTAATTTATGAAGTGAATTGAAATTTCATGTAATGTACAGTGCAGTAATGGTTGGTTCACTGTGTTGTGAAAAAAAGTGACAGGTGTTTTCAATCTGTTGTCGTAACTCTGTGTTTCCAGCAGAGGGAGCTCTTTAGTTCTTTCTGGTAAGAGAATATAGGGTTTGACAGAACTGAGTCATATATTTATATTTAAGTAGATTTCATGCCATTTGAAAATTTCATTCTGTCATTTTTGTCAAACATTAATGTAGTTTTAAAAGACAACAAGCCACTTTTCAGTATCAGGCTCATTGTGTCTATTATGAATCCCCTTCTCTGGGATTTATAATTGAAGAAACTTTCAAACACAATGCTTTCTGATGTCAATGGGTAGGTGTATTTAAACGAATACTGAATGAAGTGATCAAATGTATTTCTACTGAAACATTTCTCTTGACTTTGAAATGGCCCTTTTTTAACTAGTGTTTGGTTAGTATGTAATTATATAAGGACAGGAAGTGTAAGGCAGCTCTCAAATGTATCCCTATCGTAGTCTTTTGAGATAAGTATCATAAGAGATGTGCACTCTGTGCTTGTGTCCATGGTAACGCAGGCTTTCAGCAGAAAGGGTTTCAGTGTCACAGTGAGCAGTCTGCAGTTTCTCAAACAGAAAAAAACTTGTTTCCAGAAGACGAATGAGTAAAGTTAGTGATGTAATTCAGCATAAATTCAGCTAAATTTAGCAGAGCACCAGGAAGTGCTGCAGCAAATGAGACCAGTTAAGAATATCCATAACTAGATACGGTATATCAAATCTGATGGTGTTCCATCACCTGTTATGAAGCTTTTGTTATGCTCCACTTCCAGATGTGGTTTTCCAGGATTTTCACAGTGAGGGAGGGTGAAACTTTTACCATATCTTAGATTTATCAGCAAGTACATAAAAGATTTGCATCCACCTTGCATAATTGTATAATTTGAGTTCTTTGTCACAACCAAACATGTTTTGCACATGCTAATAACATAAAACCAAAGGCTTCAGCAGTTAAGAACAACCCTCTATGAACAGACTGAAGCTCGAGTCGCCATTGGCTAGTAATTTTTTTTATTTTACTCGCCAGACTTTTTACATGGAATGCAAGGACAATGCTATTTCAAACGCTATTAAAGTCAAGTAAACAGTTTGTAAAAAAATAAGAACAAATATATATACAGTACAGTCCAAAAGTTTGGAACCACTAAGATTTTTAATGTTTTTAAAAGAAGTTTCGTCTGCTCACCAAGGCTACATTTATTTAATTAAAAATACAGTAAAAACAGTAATATTGTGAAATATTATTACAATTTAAAATAACTGTTTTCTATTTGAATATATTTCACAAAGTAATTTATTCCTGTGATGGCAAAGCTGAATTTTCAGCATCATTACTCCAGTCTTCAGTGTCACATGATCCTTCAGAAATCATTCTAATATGCTGATCTGCTGCTCAAGAAACATTTAATGTGTACAATTGTACAAAATATTTGTGTACAATATTTTTTTTTCAGGATTATTTGATGAATAGAAAGTTCAAAAGAACAGTGTTTATCTGAAATCTAATCTTTTGTAACATTATAAATGTCTTTACTGCCACTTTTGATTGATTTAATGCATCTTTGCTGAATAAAAGTATTCATTTCTTTAATTTCTTTTCAAAAAAATAAAAATAAAAATTCTTACTGACCCCAAACTTTTGAACAGTAGTGTATAATGCTACAGAAGCTTTGTATTTCAGATAAATGCTGTTCTTTTGAACTTTCTATTCATCAAGGAATCCTGAAAAAAAAGTACACAACTGTTTTCAACATTGAAAATAATCATAAATGTTTATTGAGCAGCAGATCAGCATATTAGAATGATTTCTGAAGGATCATGTGACACTGAAGACTGGAGTAATGATGCTGAAAATTCAGCTTTGCATCACAGGAATAAATTACTTTGTCAAATATATTTAAATAGTACACAGTTATTTTAAATTGTAGTAATATTTCACAATATTACTGTTTTTTACTGTATTTTTAATTAAATAAATGTAGCCTTGGTGAGCAGACGAAACTTCTTTTAAAAACATTAAAAATCTTAGTGGTTCCAAACTTTTGGACTGTACTGTATATATATATATATATATATATGAATCCTTATTAAAGTTACAAAAGTTATTCAGTCAAGAGCATTGAGAGATTTTTTTTTTTTTTTTTTTTTTTTTTTTTTTTGCAGTGAGTGTTGTTTGATTAACATTAAAAACACAGACAGCAGAAGGAATATTAGGCTGCTGTCACTTTAAGATATAATTAACAGATACAATATACTGATACTGTACACATGCGTTTTATTTCTCAACTGTTTACATTCACTTAACACATAACTGACTATGTTTACTAAGTTACTTGCCAAGATGGGGATTTTGACATTGACAATTGTCCGTTCAAACACAAGAAGACGTGAAATAGAGCTCAATTCATTATTCATGTGCTGTCAGGCACGGCTATCTGGGCGCATGCTTCAGATGCACATTTTGTGCACAAAACTTCTCACACAACACCCGTGAGTTATCTTTAGCGTCTTGTGCTTGAATGTTTAAATGGGCAAGGGCTAAAAAATGCGTGCATATGATAAACTACAATTTACTAGCAATTTTCTATTTTAAAGGGATAGTTCACCCAAAAGTAAAATGATCCCAAAAAATGATCCTAATATATAGCTTCAAAGCATGCCTCCATTCACTACCATTATAAAATCTGGTAGAGCAAGGATGTTTTTAAATATATCTCTGACTGTGTTCGTTTGAAAGAAGATAGTCATATACACCGCTTGAGGGTGAGTAAATCATGGAATAATTTTCATTTTTGGGTGAACTATCCCTTTAAGACCTTTTTTTTTTCACCTCTCATGAAATTTGGTCACATATGTGAGTGATATACTCGCATTGTAGAGGGTTGCATAAAGCAGTTATAACATCTTAAGGCCCACACCAAGACCGCTAACTATGAAGATTACTATAATGGTAACTCTAGTAGTGTCCACACCAGAGAACTATTTTTTCCTAAACACGTGATGCAGTTTTGTTGTCTGCAGCTTTAAATGCTCGAGCTCTGAAAGCAGGCTGGATTCTGACTGGCTCAATGTTTTATTATTTATCAGCAGGAAAAATTTGTTCTGAAAGTGATTCCAATGATATTGTTTCTCTGTGCCGTTATCGCTACAGTTGTGGTGTGGACTGCTATTCTTTTGTACTCAGAACAATTTTTAGAACTAAATCTTTATCGTTATCGTTATAGTTTTTGTGTAAAGAATGTTATCGTCCTTGGTGTGAACGTGCCTTAACGCTGGGCAGATCTCAGCTAGTCAGATTATTTCATCAGTTTGTTGGTGCAGCAGAGAAATGCAGAATTATCAAAGCCAACAGAGGCAGCATGCCAAGACCAAGAGGCAAGCTGTTCTTCTTGTCACATCAGTATTTAGAGTAAAGAGTGGGAGCAATTTACTGGTGTTTTGGAACAGAAACATTTTCAGTTTTCTAAACGTGAGATGCTAATGACAAATATGAGCCATCTGATTTGTAGCAATCTTGAGATTTCATCTTTAGCTCACTAAACCATTGCTAGGGAATCATCTTCATTTTCCATAAGACTATTAAATCTTTTCATTCTTTAGTCATTAGTGGCACTGTAACTAAAATTCTGTCATTAATTACTCACCCTCACGTTGTTCCAAACCCATAAGACTTTCGTTCATCTTGAAAATGAAGATATGTTTAATGAAATCTGAGTGCTTTCTGTCCCTCCATAGACAGCTACACAATTGAAACTTTGACGCTTCACAAAGTTCATAAAGAGATCGTAAAACTAATCCATATGAATTGAGCAGTTTAGTCCAAAAATAGACTTGATCACTTTATATTAGGGCTGGACGATTAATCGAAAAGTAATCGAAAACGAAATTCAGAACCTCTAACCAACGTAATTTTCCCATGTCGGTTATTTCTTTTTTTTTAATCCTGTTAATACTTCCCCCTTAAAAACATTACCGCGTGTGTAGCCACTTGACTCTGCCCCGTCCAGTCAGTGGCATAAAAACAAAACACGCAGGTGAACGCCGGTTCAACACATAGTGATGGCGCGTGAGCGGTGAGCCTTGCGTCTTCACTAAACTTTGTCAGTTGTATTTGTTTTATGGTTTGGACATTCAAGCGATTAGATGATCGGATGTGTATTATTATATCGAGCTACCGTGCTCACGCAGCTGCGTTGTGGCATGAACACTCACACAAACAGTAATTGCACAAAACGTGAAGATCGCGCGCACGGAGAGGAATGCAGAAACTAGTTGTCAGCACTGTCCTGTGATTTATCACTAAAGTAGCTTAGAAACTCAAAAATTACAGCATATATTTTTCTACTTTTGAAGGAACTATTTACAACCCACAGCTTCACAATTAATAGAGACGGTATGCAGTGCTTCCCACAGGTTTGAAATATACTTGCGGTGGTAGCCGGGCGAAAAATCCTCCTATTTCCCACGGCACAAAAATGGTCTACTACATGTGACAAACAAATAATGTGTGATTTTTAACAGTATTTTTATTTATTGAAATTAATTTTAATTACATATTACGTTTAATTACATACTAATATTATGCATTATCATGCATTGTAAATTATGCAAAATTACAGCATTTAAATGGTTTACATTTTCCTATGTTCTTCTTGCTGTCATATAGTGTCTCTCTCAATGAATGGGATACAGATTTTACTAGTAAAATTTATAAAATGAATAATATATGTGTCAAATAATGTTCTTAGTGTTTTCTTCCTGTGGGCAAGACTACAATAATTTACTATGAATTAAATGGAAAGCAAATTAAATACAATTTACTGTGTAATAGGGGTGTGACGAGATCTCGTGGCACGAGATCTCGCGAGACTAAACTGTGACGAGATTTCTCGTCGAGGCGAAAACTAGTCTCCTGATGTTGCCATGACAGAGTGTTAGGATGATTAGGAAAGAATATGCCACCGCTACATTTACATTATGCCTCCACTGTCGTTTTGCTTTGTATTTAAATAAAAAAAAACAAAAAACATTTAATTCAGTCGGATAACGGTCGCCGCCGCTCCATATTTACAGAGTACGCGCGACCGTTGAAAGTGAAAGTAAACACGAGCGCGCATTCAAACGTGATTTCAATTCCCCGCATTTGACAGCGGCTCCCAGATGAATACAGTACAAATCATGTACAGTAAGGTCTGAAGAGACTGAAATCATACAGAAGAGAAGTCAGTCAGTTGAGTTAGTAGCAAAACCTTTTACAGTAACGTTACTTGAGTATTGTTGTCTTTTACTGCAGATGATAATTCAGTCTCAGAAAGTAGAACTGAAATGACATTCATTACAAGATGATTAGTTCAAACATTTCAAATACACCTGCAGAATATTTTTTCTAGTCATGTATTTCGCCATCTCGTCTCGTCTCGTGAACTCAATCTCGAGTCTCGTCTCGTCTCGTGAGATACCGGTCTCGTCACACCCCTACTGTGTAACCAAAATACCAATAATGCCCAAAAGAAAAAGAAAAAACTTAGCGTGTGACTTTTAATTATAAACAGGCCCGAAATACACCGGTACTCTTATTTTGAAATGTCTGTACTATTGCAGGCTGATCCTTCAGATTCTTACAATCGTCTAAAACATTTTATATAAAGGCCATAAAGTAGACATTGTAATAATTCATCTGCATGAGCATTAGCAATCGCTTGGCATAAATCTGCGCTTTTCATTGATTGAGAATCACTTTGAAGCAGTCTGAAGCGCTGTCGCGTGAGCTTGTAGGACTCGCAACAGCGCCCCCTTGTGATTTTGCAAAATGCAGCGCCCGTTTGAATGTTAGTGGGAGTAAACAGTTCTGACGCACACATAACGAGCAGGTACGAAACGACTAGTTAATCGATTGCGGATGGTTTCATAATCTTGCGCGGATATAAAAGTATAAGAGGATAAAAATAATACAAGCAAAAATGTGTCTCCGAATATACTTGGGCGGCCGTTATTATATGTGGGCGGCCCGCCCAAGTAAAGTCTATGTGTGGGAAGCACTGCGGTATGACTAATTCACACACACAGTCACTCTGGTACTGTGCTAATTTATCTTTATCTGATTTACAATGAGCAGAGACCTGTAAGAAATGTTACAAACCATAGATAAAATAACTGCTGATAGTGAGCTGTGATGTCAGATCACTGTTTCAATAGGAAAAAAAAATAATATCCCACCTTTAATAGTCAATCGTATTTACAGTACAAACCTTGTCAGTGAACTATGAGGGCAAAAAAAAAGAAAAGAAATAAAATAATCGTTCATTAATCGTAATCGAGGTAAAATGGTCAATTAATCGAGGTTTTGAGGCCATAATCGTCCAGCCCTACTTTATATGATGAACAGATTTAATTAAGGCTTTTACTCACATATAAACATTGATCAGCGAATATAAACAGAAGCTCTACCGAACCTGAATGACACGTGAGAACAAACCTCTTGCGGAAGCTCAAACATGATACGTAACACACGAAAACGAACCTCTTTTGGTTTTTCGAACACGTCAAGCAATCTTGCTTGAGCTTCCGTTTACCACAACTGATGTGTGAGTTGATGAATGTTTATATGTGAATAAAAGTCTAAATTCAATCTGTTCATCGTGCGACCGCGTCTTTTCAGAAAATTTGGACTAAACCGCTCAATTCATATGGATTAGTTTTACAATCTCTTTATGAACTTTTTGAAGCTTCAAATTTGCAATTGCATAGCTGTATATGGAGCGACAGAGGACTCTCAGATTTCATCAAAAATCTTCATTTGCATTCTGAAGATGAACGGAGGTTTTGTGGATTTGGAAATACATGAGGGTGTGTAGCCTAATTAATAACAGAATTTTCATTTTTGGGTGAACTAACGCTTTAAAGGAATAGCTCACCCAAACATTATAATTAAATCTCCATCCACTTTTGTTGTATAGGAAAAAGCAGCATGGACATTATGCTAAACATCATAACATTAATTATCCCTTTTGATATGGATACGTTTTTGGATATACATTTTTGTAATCATGAATTTATCAAAATCGCCACCCATAATACTCATGGTTTACAACAGCTCTATATGTGTCACTTGTAATACATTTCAATGCAAAGGCCATTTTCAGAAAGGAAGGTGATTTTATGAATCAGAATCGCAGAGGCGGGAGTCTGCGTCAGTAGATAAGGAGGTGTGTGTGTGTTATGCAGTGGTGGGTAGCATAAGGAGCTGGAATAATCGCTCCCTGGAGAGGAGTGAGATTACCGCCCTGAGCCCACACCATCCATCCATTACATAAGAGTGGAACAGCTGCCGATCTGCAGTGTGTGAATGAGCATGTGTGCGCGCACACTTCTCTCTGTGTTTCTGTGGGTTGGTCTGTGTTGGAAAGAAAGGGAGTTCATGCACAGACCGATGTGATTACGAATATGAATCTTTCTGGATCTTCTTTCTGGTTGCCTTGGAAACCAAGCAGATGAGATATTTCCATGTGGTATCGGATACCTGATAAAACTAAACCCATAGCTCTGCTGAGGATGGATGCACTCTGAACAGCTAATCAGATCCATCACATTCTGTAATTACAACCAATGTTGAATATTTTTTTGCAATATTGAGACCATTTTACCATTTTTTTTATTATTAGCCAAACTCTTTTGACCTAAAATATTTACTTGAAGTACCTCTTGACAGTTTAAGCTGATAATGACACATTCACATGTTCATCACATGTTGGTTATGGTGGTTATGGTCACATTTGATTTTGAAAAATTTAATGAATCCTTACTTCTAAATAGGCCTGCCCCGACTAAAGATTTTCCTAGTCGACTATTAAACGTTCATTTAAGCCATTAGCCCATTAGTCTGAAGAGAAATACTAAACCATAATATTGAGCATTTACTCACCCTCAAGTTGCTTCAAACCTGTATGAGTTTCTTTCTTCTGTTGAACACAAAAGAAGATATTCTTAAGAATGTTGGTAACCAGACAGATGACAATAGCCATTGACTTCTATCGTATTTTTTTCCTACTATGCGAGCCGAGCAACCATGTAAAGTGGCTAATGTTAGGCTACTACTTACATGTTCTACATGAATAAGTCATGTAGGTCGGACGTCACCTTTTTCTTTACCCTTTCGAAATGTTCCCACACTTTGCATTGTCTGCCAGACATTACTACATAGACCAGCCGTGTTAACGATCTGTCACTGCGTGACTTCCCCAATTCTTGCTGAATTTTTTTTTTCTGCGACTAAATAATTAAAATTTAGTTGACCAAGCCTTTTCTCCTCAACTATTAGGGGGCCCTACTTCTAATTAAAAAATAAATAAAATCTTACTGACCTCAAACATTTGAACAGTATTATGTAGTTTGAATATGTAGATAGTCAGTTTAACTCAAAGAACTTTAAATATGTTTCAAATCCTTCTGTCTTTTCAAAGTCAGCCTATCAATTTAGAGCTTACTGGAATGAGAAAGCATTCCAGTTTTGCTTTCCAGTTATGTGTGCTAGATGCACAAATGATCACTGACACAAATATGGTCTGTATGTGTGATTTCTGAGGCTGAGACTATCTGCGTTTTGGTACATTGAGTTGTGTCCAGTCGTGTGCTGTTGTCAACCATGTGTAAAAAAATTTAGGTTGCAATAGGCAACAAGTAAGCACCAGGTGTGCAAACTTTTGCTCATGTAACATCTGACCTCATTCAACATGCCAACTATGTCCACCATGGTTGGAGTTCAGGGAAGCTCTCTCAGAGACTCTGAGTGTTTGCAATCAATGGACACTTGATTAATTAATTAATTGAGCTGACTAATTGACTGCAGACTTCTTTTTTTTTGTAGTTCTGAAATCTTCACTATTGCATAAGGTGTCCAAAATGCTCATAGTCAAGTCAAGAGTTAGATAATTCTGTCATGTTGAACAGATAATATTTTCAAACTGCCTTTTTTAAACTTAATTTTTCAGTCAATTTTCTTTCTTGTGCAGTCATCAGTGAAAGCGGGTTAATCATTTTTCTAGACAAGATATGAACTAAATGCCATCCACTATGAAATAATTATGTTTCAAAGGAAAGCAGTGTGCTGTCAAGACTCCATCAGAACAGATTCACAATGCATGGTTACCAGACGACAAACCCTTTATTTCACAGCTTTGTCCCAATACGATTTTTTAATGGCATCTGCTAAGATACACTGCTCTGTCTGAATTTTCAGCAGGGTTTAATCCAGTCTTCAGTGTCACGTGATCTTTCGGCAATCATTCTAACGTTGGTTTGGGTTGAGTATATCGTCTGAATTTTAACGATTCTGATTCCGATTATGCTTATCGATACCAATTTTTATTGATTCCTTATTTTGATATCAGTAAGTAAAAAAAAACAAAACAAAAAAACGTATCATTCACATTCTTATTCTTACCGAATTAAGTCCTATCAAATTCCATGAACAAAATCAACAGGCTAAAGGCCTAACCCTGTTTGCACCTGGTATTAAGATATGTTTTGGTCGATTGGATGACAAGGGTATGATGCTAAATACAGGTGTAAATGGGGTCTAAAACATTTTGAGCTTGCCCACTTTCGATCACTTCCAGAGGTAGTCGAAAACGCATTTGAATGGATTGCTTTCATAGTGTAGACACTCATGTGGTTGAATGTGTTCGAACAGCCATAAAAGTCCATCTACTTTCCACCTACTACTTTAAAGTAAAATATCTAGCTTCCACCAGGCCACCTTCCGTATTTAACTTACGAAGAAAGTGTAACACCTCTCACAGTTCAAAACGCTTACACTACGTCCTACACCTTCCGTATTCAACTTATGAGAAAAGCGTAACTGACGCGATGTTTGTTTGAGAGCTTTTTTAAAATATTTTGTTTAGATGTTCTTGGATTTGGAGATCTTTGTACATGCTGAATATTGCAGTGATCAGAAAGCAGGGGTTCTGTCCTCATGAGCTCAGCTCTGTGCCCTGAGTTCAACTATCCTAAACACTCTCCCAGCTGCCCCGGTCCAGCCTACAGCCAAACACACACACACACACACACACACACACACACACACACACACACACACACACACACACACACACACACACACACACACACACACACACACACACAGCATCATCATCATCATCAGTTGCCACCTGCTCGGTTCTAATGCATAAGTAGGAACCGTCACTGTTAGGCTCTCTGAGGTGAACAAGGGTCATGTTTGAAAGCGATGAACAGCTTTAAACACCACCGAAGACAAAGCATCTGAAACATTGATGATCAGCGGTATTCTCTGTTTGTGTGTGAGGGTGTAAGGTCATTGTCTGAATTGTAGGGAACAGGAGGCCTGTGCAAGGATTAAGCTGGCTGCTCACATGCTGCTAGATCAGGCATCTGGCATTACACACACACTCACACACACACACTATTTCTCGCTGTTTCAGTGATGGCATTTTGCGCAACATGTCCGTGGAGAACAGAGGACTCTGTAAGTTTATTAGAAATTTCTGCTGCTTTTAAACTTTTTTGACATGCATGTTGTTGATGTGAGTTATTTTTAACAGTTAGTTTTAGAATAGTATTCATATTTCTGTCTTTTATCAGTTGTTGAGACTTTGCATTCACTGTTTCTCAAATTGTGTCACCCACGTCTCTTTGAGAAGGCGGGATTTGCATAAATTTAGGTCTTTGATGGTCTCACTTTCAATTTTTGTTTCCACTATAGAGGCAAAAGTGACTAAATCACATTTTAAGTAATCTTATTGGTGTTTGCAGCTTTGCACCAACTCAAATGCTTGAATAAACAGTGTTATTGATATGTGTTGAACTTAACTCACTCTGAAACGCTGGGCCAGGCAGGCATCTGTAGGAGGAATAACAAATGGAGTCTTTTTATTAGGTTTTATTTACATGTAAATGAATTCTCTCTCTCTTTAAGATGGAATAGACTGCAAGCTTTTGTTTGAAAGATGCTTCTTTTGTTAGGTGGAAAATGCCTGTTTTGTGCTACAGCTTTATATTGTTATAAGCTTTACATGCATTATCAAATGCAAAGCAAAGGACTGTTGACCAATGCCGACTCTCTGTTATGAAGTATGGTTAGCTGATTGAATGTTTTTCCCACTAAAAACTGTATTTGTCAGTGGATTAAAACATTAAAACTGTTGCAATCTTGTATTTTCCTATGGTATGTTTTTGGTAGGTTTTCACAATATCCTTAGATTTAGCATCTGCTCATAAGATTTTATTTTTCTTTGATTTTTATGTGGAATGCTTTCTATATTTCTGGTGCTGAGCACATTTCGTCCACACATTCCATATGGGCACTCCAAACACACAGATTGTTCTTTTCTTTTATCTCCTCTCTCAAAACAGGAGCTTAGTTTATTCCAAGGCAGGATCTGTAGCATTTAGTACAGCATATGGTGGCTGGATTCATGGCAGAGCTGCTGACTTTTACCCACCATGCATTGTAGCTTAATGTAACTGTTGCTTTTAAATCTGTGTTGTTCAGGCTGAAAGAGCAGAGCTCTCCAGATGGTCACTGCAAGTGCACTCTAGTTTAAATATTTGGATCTCTGATGTCTCTGTTTAGTATCTCTTGAGGCAGGGTGGAAGAGAGTTGACCTACAGTAGTAATACAGCTCACAGCACCTCTGACCTCATTTAGTATCACTTAAAGGATTAGTTGACTTTCAAATGAAAATTACCCCAAGATTTACTCACCCTCAAGCTATCCTAGGTGTAAATTACTTTCTTCTTTCTGATGAACACAATCAGAGTTATTTTAATAAATATCCTGATGCGTCCAAGCTTTATAATGGCAGTGAATGGGGCCAAGTTTGAAGCTCAAGAAATGCATCCATCCATCATAAATGTGTACTCCACATGGCTCCGGGGGGTTAATAAAGGCCTTCTGAAATGAAGCAAATCGTTTGTGTAAGGAAAATATGCATATTTAACAAGTTATAAAATAAAATATCTAGCTTCCGCCAGACCTCCTTCCATATTCAACATACAAATGTTTAATATGGAAGTTTAAGTTTTTTAAGCCAACGTGCAAACTGCTGCAAATTAAATATATAAAATATATACAAATTATATATAATATATATGTATTAGGGGTGAAATGATTCTCTGTAAAAAATTGAAATGTACCGTTCTGCACACTCGGTTAAACTAAACTCATTTAAGCCTTGCCACTTTAAACATTCAAGTGCAAGGCGCGAAAGAGAACTTGCGCATGCTCTGTGAGAAGATTTGTACACTCATCCGAAGCGCGCAGAAATCTCATAATGTGAGTTTCCCCCCACTTTCAACTGTTTTCCTTCAATGAAAGGTTATAATTTTGTGAATTTTTTGAATGAAAGATCAAAAGGATAAACAATGCAGATTTATTTTCACATCCACCTTTGCTCATATTTACTAAGGGTGCTAATAATTGTGGAGGGCACTGCATATATATATATATATATATATATATATATATATATATATATGTATGTGTGTGTGTGTGTGTGCGTGCATGTGTGTGTAAAACTACTTAGTAGTTGCACAGTCATGGAAATTATTGGAAAGCCCTACATTTTTTTTTCTCCTTGTGATTTGATTTGAAATCTGTTTGGTTAAGCTAGCTAGAAATTTGTGTCTAATCACACTTTTTGACCCAGAAACACAAATTAATCTGTACCATGGCTGCCTCTCAAATATCCAGCTTTTTTTCCTGACTAAACAAGCATGTGTTCGCCTCTTCTCTCTCTCTCTCTGTACTGGATTCATTTAGATGCCAACAAATCAATCTAATAAATTGCCTGTGTTTAATTTTATCTGCTGCCAGCTAGAGATTATGCTGGTTTTTAATCCAAAAGCCCATTTAGGCAAAGTGTGGTGTGGAAACTACAACAGAATTCTAGTAGGTATTAAAAAGACATTTATAGTGTTTTCTCTCTCTCTCTCTCTCTCTCTCTATGTAGATATTCAGGAGTTTTATGAAGTGACCCTGCTGAACTCTCAGAAGAGCTGTGAGCAGAAGCTGGTGGAGGTAAATCACATGGCTGAGCAGTGGGAACACACTGCCACCAATTCGACATTACCCACGGAGGGTCCGCAGCCAGCTTCCACACCGCCAGAGGTGAGACAAATACAGAATCCTGCACATAGACCTAGGCTAGTGGTTTTTAACTGGTTTTGTTTAACACATATGCCGGATAGGTCACAACTGTAGTAATATTATTTGAGCTTTGCCATTAAAGGAATAAATTACAATTTAAAATATATTAAAAGAGAGTTATTTTGAAGTTTAATATATATTTCCTAAACAAATGTACTATCCATTACTTTGCTCATCCATGGTAAATTGACACAATAGACACAATATATACTGAATTTGCCATGTATGAGTGAAGTAATGCTTAGCACGTTTGTTTACAGAAGCCACACCCCATGCTGCCCCAGAGAACTCTGACAGACTATTTTGACATGCACTGGCAGAGCTAAAAATAATTTGGTGGTTTATTTTGGAACTTTCTGAAGTCTATAGCTTGTTGTGTTGTCCAGTTGAAGAGAAGTCAGTCCTCTTGGACAAAAGTGGACAAAAACTCTGCAGTCTCTCATAACACCAGCTCCAGCTCATTGGTTTACTATGCTATTTTTGGAGACATGAAGTAGCCATAAATGAAACAATTGTTTACATACAGTACAGTAAAAAATAGAGGTTTAAAAGGGTCTTGAAATTTGCCTTGATCTTTTGACATAAGAGGTCTTTGTACCATTAAAACATCCTGACATTTTTATAGTTTAAAACGTCCTCCTCATTATAAACCGCATTTATTTAATCAAGCTCCAAAAACAGCTTGTTTAGTTATTAGAGCAAGACATCGATGAATAGGTTTGCATCATTGCACGGCTGACACTTACCTACACCGGAAAAAAAAGCAGATAAAACCCATTTTAGTCACAGATGCCTGTTCACTCTCTGATGTACTCCACGCACTTGAGTCTGCCGACAAGAGGAGAAATGGAAGAGGTAATGGAAGTGTAAAGGAATATTGGCTTTGATGTGTCCAGTTTAAACCGCTCGTTTGCTCATTTTTGTAGAGAGAAGAAGGATCCCAGTGTCAGGAACAAGTGAATGGTTTATTTTTTAATGGCGTCATGGATTGCGTCAGAGGATTATATGTTTGTTCAGAGCATTTGACTTTTTTTTGAGTTTTTTGACAGATGAAGCAGCCAATTGTGTTGGATCTAACAGCAGCAGCATCACAAATCATAAGTTAATGATTTCATAATGCTTTGTCTGTGAATGACGGTTTTATATGGATAATGTTTTCAAAACACTTACTCGCATGCAATAGCGAGTGGATGTTGATACTGTTACCTATGCAGCAATGATGTTAGCCAATCATAGCAGTGGTCGTTTACTGTCAAGCCTTAAAGGGTTAGTTCACTCAAAAATGAAAATGCTGTCATTAATTACTCACCCTCAGAAGAGATTGTTGAATAAATTCATTTTTTGTTTTTGTTTTTGAGCACAAGAAGTATTCTCGTCACTTCATAAAATTAAGGTTGAACCACTGTAGCCACGTGGACTATTTTAACCTCTTTTTGTTCTTGGAAGTATTTGAAGAGAAATGTACAAGTTCATATTGAAAGCTCTTATTTTTTTTTTTTTGTGGATTTTATCATCTTGACAAATCTAATGAGACATTGTCGAGATCTCTTCTGAAACAGCAGACTTTTAGACTTTAAAGAAATCTCATTTGTGAATTTAAATGTTGAAATTTTCTCTTAAAATGGCTGCAAAAGCACCTTTTGTATGTGTTTAAGGCCTTGTCTGTCATGTGCTGTGATGACGTTGAGTGGAAAAGCTTGTGACAGTATAATTAAAGGCAATAAATGAAGTTGTAGGTATCTGAAGAATACAAATGGCTCCAGAGCTGTATGCAGCCTTTGTCTTCTCAGACACTAGTGAATTCCACAGCACTGCTTAGGTCTGCTGACGCATCAGCACTCACAAAAGCATAAAATGTGTCAATCAAATGGCTACTGATAAAATGGTACAAGTGTACTAGAGACTTGTGTGATTAATGACTCCAATTTTCTGAGAAAGTGAGATTGTACTGGACTGAAAAGGGCCTGAGATTCATGTTGCTCAGGGGATTTCATTTAAAAATGCATTGCAGAAAGATTAAAGCTTGTTTCAAATACACATATAAGCTTTCCATTTATTGATGGGTGTTTTTATGTATTGTGTAGTATTTTATCAGGTTGATAACTGTGTGTATTATTGCACCAGTGTATATACAGTCATCAGTGTAAATTCAGACTGCATTTGTTTTTTGTTTTTTTTGCATACAGCCACTAGGGGGAAGCTGTCTCTGCGTGAGCTGTGTGTCTTGATCCCAGTGTCTCATGGTCTTACAGGACAGAAGGACATTATCATGAGAGCAGCATCTTTAAATCTATAGATATCTTCACTGAGCCTTTAAATGTTAGCATACAACATTTGTTAGTTAATTATTTACATAATAAAATGAACAAAAACTTGTGCACTATTATATCCTATTGGCTATGTCAGTTGTCATTGTATGTCTTTTTTTTAAGGAAAATGTTCAGCAAGGATGCATTAAATGTCTTCTTTATTTATTTAAAATAAAAAAAACATTTATAATGATACAAAAGATTTCTATTTCAAATAAATTCTGTTCTTTTAAACTTTTGTTCATCAAAGAATCCTAAAAAAAAATGTATCAGTTTCCACAAAAATATTAAGCAGCACAACTGTTTTCAGCACTGATAATAATAATAATAAATATTTCTTGATGTATCAGCATATAGTCAGCTTTGCCATCACAGCAATAAATTACTTAATTTTAAAATATATTAAAATAGAAACCAGTTATTTTAGATTGTAATAATATTTCACGATATTAAAGTTTTTGCTGTCGTTTTGATTAAATAAATGCAGGTGAACAAAAGAGGATTCTTAAAAAAAAAATTAAACAGAAACTGTATTTTTGATCAAATAAATGCAACCTTTTATTCTAAATATTTTATAATTTCTCCTGGTTTAAAACAACTGTCCTCCTCATATATGGGCAATCTGTCTTCAGTATGGTGTTTAGATGAAAGGATTAATTTAAATTAAAAACGCTCACAATCAGATATCATGGTCTTCGGGATGTTAAAGGTACCATCGAACGTTTTTTTACAAGATGTAATATAAGTCTAAGGTGTCCCCTGAATGTGTCTGTGAAGTTGCAGCTCAAAATACCCCATAGATTTTTTTTTTATTAATTTTTTTAACTGCCTATTTTGAGGCATAATTAGAAATGCGCCGATTCAGGCTGCGGCCCCTTTAATTGCTCGTGCTCTCCGCCCCCTCCCGAGCTCTCGACTCTATCATTGCATAAACAAAGTTCACACAGCTAATATAACCCTCAAAATGGATCTTTACAAATTGTTCGTCATGCATCATGTCTAATCGCATAAGTATGGTATTTATTTGGATGTTTACATTGATTCTGAATGATTTTGAGGCTATGCTCCGTGGCTAACGGCTAATGCTACACTGTTGGAGAGATTTATAAAGAATGAAGTTGTGTTTATGCATTATACAGACTGCATGTGTTTAAAAATGAAAATATCGACGGCTCTTGTCTCCGTGAATACAGTAAGAAACGATGGTAACTTTAACCACATTTAACAGTACATTAGCAAAATGCTAACAAAACATTTAGAAAGACAATTTACAAATATCACTAAAAATATCATGTTATCATGGATCATGTCAGTTATTATTGCTCCATCTGCCATTTTTTGCTTATTGTCCTTGCTTGCTTACCTAGTCTGATGATTCAGCTGTGCACAGATCCAGATGTTAATACTGGCTGCCCTTGTGTAATGCCTTGAACATGGGCTGGCATATGCAAATATTGGGGGCGTACATATTAATGATCCCGACTTTTACGTAACAGTCGATGTTATGTTGAGATTCGCCTGTTCTTCTGAGGTCTTTTAAACAAATGAGATTTATATAAGAAGGAGGAAACAATGGAGTTTGAGACTCACAGTATGTCATTTCCATGTACTGAACTCTTGTTATTCAACTATGCCGAGGTAAATTCAATTTTCAATTCGATGGCACCTTTAATCAATTATTTGACTCGTATACATATGCGAGTATCTGTGCACTATGTTATTTAAGGGTTGATGCTGATGCGTATTGCAACCTCTCTGTCTTCAGCCTGCCTTATACATTATACATTATTTGTTGACAGATTTTCCAAGCAGAATTTTAACGTAATTCTGTGACTTCAGAAAAAAATGCTCTTTAAATAAATTTATAATGTATGAAAAAAAAAAAAAAAATCTCCCTTGAAATTTTGCTATTAGTCTGAATATCCTCCATGGTCTTGCAGCTCACTTGCTTGTTTGAATATCAATGTTGAACTGAATATCAATAAGATCAATATCAAATGTTAAATTAATGTTCTAAAGCAATACACAAATGCTTAAAGTGAAATGCTTCTGGAGTCTATCAGACATTAGAGATGTAGATGACTTCTGAAAGTATATGTGTGTGTGTGTGTTTTTTCTCCCCAGCTTAGAAAGGAGAGCTGCATGGAGCTGACAGTGGAGGAGCCTGCCTTAGGAACCACTAATACAGAGGTGAGAAACACACACAGTCTTTCCACATTCTGTTCAGTTTTCTGACAGATGCAGATTGTCATATGGCAGTGTTTACACCAGCTATGCATGAGTAATGCAGGCAGAGAGGTTTTTCCCTTCCCTCCTCCGGATGATTTATATCCATTTGGAGGGACGCCTCAGACTGTTGATAAGTGCTCTATCGATTAAACAGTGAGAGGTTTTGAGATGAGTTTTTCATAAGACAGCAATCCATTATCAGAATCAACATGCGGGGACATTTTCTGAGTACT
Organism: Megalobrama amblycephala; assembly: GCF_018812025.1. NCBI lineage: Eukaryota > Metazoa > Chordata > Actinopteri > Cypriniformes > Xenocyprididae > Megalobrama > Megalobrama amblycephala. The sequence goes on from NC_063045.1 coordinate 50,224,056, forward strand.
TGAGTGTTTGTCACTCACTTATTGTTTGCACGACTGGATCTAACATAAAATAAAATGAAATAATTATGTGAACCAGTGTTATTTATATACTATTATAGTATTTATTAATATTTTTAACAAGCTTTTATTTTTATATTCAGTTTTTAGCTTTTAACTTTAGCTTAAACTTTTGTCATTTATTTTATTATCTTATGAATTAGGATAAATCCTATTATTTTTTTTATTTATTTTTTTTAATAAATGTCTTGCTTTTTTACTCAAATCTTACTTTGCCTTTGCAACAACATTTCAATAATGTTTCTTGTGAACTTTGTTGTGTGAGTGGGGAAAAATAATATTAACCAATAATATCCATTATTTAATAAATTTTTGTTCGATAAAAGTCCTATATTTTTTTCTGTTAAATCTTCAGTTTCACTTGGAAATATGCCATATCACAAAACCTAAATACACTGTAAATCCAGTTTATGTTGTCTTTATCTCCAACCCTTAACATACATTTGTCTGTCTATTTCTTCCATAAAGTCCACGGTCTGGCTAATTCAGAGTTCATTTGGTGTATTTAGACTTGTTTTTAGTTTTTTGAGAAACAAGTGAGATAGAGCTCATTGCAGTACTAAACTGCAGTATTAAAGTCTTCTGTGCAGCAGAGCTGAATGGTGACAGCAGTATTCATAACTGACTCATTCTCTTTTAGAGAAAGTTTTCTTAATTATCTCTACACTAATTGGCAAGGGAACTGCAAGCACCAATGGGACTTGAAATATGTCAGAGAAAAAAAAAAGTCACTTAAATTAATCCTCATTTAAATATCTGCCCACTCAGAGAAGTTTGAATCCAAATCAATCAAACCCTGCCCACCATCGAAAGCACCTACAGTAGGCACGCGAGCGTCGGAACTGACCTTGGAGCAGTGGAAGGTCATTTTCGTCCCAAAATGTATTTTGTACATCCTGGAAAGTCAGCTTTGGAACAGTCTGGCGGTGTTTGTCTGCTTGTACTATTAGTGGGTGGCTTGTATCGAAAATTGAGCTGTGTGTTTGTGTGTGTGGAGCCCGATTCTGCCTTTTCGCTAGTACAGCTCCCATCTTGGAGGCGTGTTGATCTGCAGTAATTGCCACCACTGTCTAACTCAACCAGCTTGGATGCTCTCAGCATTTACACAGCAGTGACAAACACTTATAAAGGAACACATGCTTATATTCTAAATCCATTTCTGAGCATTTTTTAGTCATTCCCGCAGGTTTCGCGCTCACAACAAAAGCATGTGCACCACTTAGCTGTATAAGTGGTGCTCTCATAAAGCCGGCCATCAAACATCTTGTGGCTTATTGCACTTAAATAGTAAAATACATACAACATTATGTCAAAATGCCTGTCTTACCGAGTATTCAGGTAAATACAGTCAGTTTTGGAACTTAAATATTTGAGACATGTTGTGTAACAGTATACTGGATCCTTGCATAAGCTCTTAAAGTGACAGCAGCCTAATATTCCTGCTGCTGTCTGTCATGTTAATCAAAGAACAAAAGACAAAGAGAAAATCACTCACTGCTTCTGACTGAATAACTTTTGTAACTTTAATTGTAAGCATTAATCTATATTTAATTTTTACAATAAAAACTATCCAGTGTTATTTTACATTTGATTATCTTCATTTCTGTAGTATTTCTTACCCGAATACTACTGTTAGACCCACCTGAAAAACTTATTTTTTTTCCACGTGGTACTGAAAATGGTATTGAATATCAATATTTTTCAAGGTATCATACGAATTTGGAAATTCCAGTATTGTGACAGCACTATTCTAAGTGTGTGCTGCAGTTTTGTTTTCTGTAAATGCCTGAGCTCTTAAAGCAGAATGGATTCTGATTTGCTGTCAAAGTTTTTATCGTTTATCAGCTGAAACAAAAATTGTTCTGAAAGTGGTTCCAACTATGTTGTTTCTCTATGCTGTTATCGTTATAGTTGTGGTGTGGGCTCTGCTATTCTTTTATATTTACAACATTTTTAGAGCCATATCTTTATCATGATAGTTATCATCATTGATGTGAATGGGTCAATCTGTGTTATTAATGACCCACATATACTCAAGACCAAACCAAGGACTCTGAGTTTGAGACATCTGTGGCTTTTATGTTTTTGAAAAGAGGACAGAGCCAATTATAGGCAAGCACAAAGACAAGCCCAAATATAGCTGGAATAAAACAGAAAAACTAGATCTGTGGAAGTACAGACGTCAGGGTGGAGGATGAACTGAGAGCTTTTGCTTTTTCTGAATGAATCTGTGGCGACTCCCTCTTTTGTTACTTAAGTGGGACAGCTGAGCGTCTTGAGGTCACTTGCAACACTTCGCTCAGATTTGCACACAGAGAGCCCCTGCGGCTCTACCAGAGAGAGGAGCACTGCCCGCAGGTGTGCCGTCTGTAATTGTTTACAGCTGCCCTTTGCCTTAGGTGCTCATACACATACACATACATTTGTTGAGTCGGATTGTAATAGTGTGTCCTGCTCAGAGTCATCCATAGAAAAAGGGCTTAGACCGAAATAGCGAGGGAGTTGTGGAGACCATTTCTCAGGCTAAAATAAAGTCTTAATCTTGCTTACCAGACAGAACATCTTTGTGTATTGTTGACCTCACTAAAATAGCATGTAGCATGGATCGTGGGTTTGTCCTCTTGACCTGGGCATGGGGGATTTGAGGGTAAACACGGCCTGAATGATGAGCTTAAACTCTTAGTCAAAGTTCCAAAGAAAAATAAACTCTTTATGCGATTTAGCTTAATGCAGATTATTTTATCCACATTCATGCCAATAAGTGTCCATTTGTATGTGTATTATAATTAATGTTAGGAGAAAAATTTGAGAGGTGATAAATAAATGCAACATAAATTTAGCTTTTTCAGACTCAGTTAAGTTACTATGGCCCGGTTTCACAGACAGGGCTTACCCTAAACCAGGATTAGGCCTTAGTTCAATTAAGACATTTAAGTAGCTTTTATAAACTTTCACTAGAAAAAAAAAAAAAAAAAAACATTATTGGTGTGCATCTTGAGACAAAATAATGACACTGACATATTTTAAGATCTGTCAGTGCAAGTTGCTTTTAGTTACAACAGCTCAAAAAGCAATTTAGTCTAAGACTAGCTTAAGCCTTGTCTGTGAAACCGGGGGTGTATGTTACTTTTAATCAGTACTTTTGTCCTGTTTTCTAGTAAAAATATTTAAATGTCTAATAAACAGTATAAATTTACTTGTAAAGCAAAACTTGTTATACATTTTTTTTTATATATAGTTTTGTCTACTTAAATCTAACAAAATGTAGTGAGGTTTATGCCTAAATCAGACAAACAATAATAATTACAAAAATAACACAAAATATTGTCGCAGGTGATCTGTTCCTGTGCTTTGTTTTGGGTAGGTTTGGCACACGTCTTAGTTTAGTTTTATGTCTGTTTCTGTGGTTACTTATTGATTTTATTGTACAACGTTTTCTGTTTTTCTGTTCATGTTTATCTAGTTTGAATAGTCTGAGTGCTTTGTTTCTTATTTCTTGAGTGTGTGACAAATATACCTCACCATTCAAAACTTTTGTTTCATGTTTTTTTTATTTTTTTATTTAAGAATCTTCTTTTGTTCACCTGCATTTATTTAATCAAAACAAATATTATTACAATTTAAAATAACTGTATTCCATTTTAAATGGAATTAAAATTGTAATTTATTCCTGTGATGGCAAAGCTGAATTTTCAGCACCATTACTCCAGTCCTCAGTGTCACATGACCCTTCATCATTCTAAAATCCTGATTTGGTGCTCAAGAAACATTTTAATATGCTTAATATTTTATAGGAAACAGTGATGCATGTTTTAAGGATTTTTTTATTTAAAAGTTTAAAAGTACAGCATTTATATAAAATATAAATCTTTGTAACAAATGTTTTTACTGTCTCTCTCTCACACACACACACACACACACACACACGCACACAAAAACTTTTGAACAGTATTATATTCATACTAAGTATACAAAAATGATTAAGAAAATTATTTTTGCTATGTGGAACATTTGCTGTAAACAATCACAAAAGTAATTATGAATATGAATATAAAAAGTAAATATGAATATGAAAATATAAGGCTACAGCAGCTAGAGGCTATTTTTTAATTTTTCAATTAAGTTCTAGCTTTTCTTGTCTCACACCTGAACCAGTTTGTCTTTAACATACAGCAGCAGACTGATGACATTGTTTCTCTTGTTTTAGAGTCATATACTAGTCCATTAGTAACTTACTTTTTAGAATTTTGTGAATATGAGGGGCCTCTCTTCTGGAAACAGGGTTAGCATTGTTAGCATAGTGGACTGTGCTTAGAGTTTATGTAAGGAGAACACAAAACAAAACTTGGCGCTAAAACAAAGACTCGCTCGCCAAGTTCATGTCTGAGCATCTGTCTCAATGTCCTGCCGACCTCCTTTCTCAATTATTCCCCTGTCTCTGTGGGAAAGTGTTGTGGAGAGGAAGTTAAAGTACTCAGTCTATTATGTGATCACTCAAAGCGGCTTTGAGGCCCATCTGATGAAGGGCTTAGTGTATGTGTGTGTGTGTATTTGAGAAGTGAGTCGTAGACATAGCGTGTGCAGCAGCCATTGAGATGATAGATGCAGAATGAAAGCCGTGATCAGGGTGCTGTTTTGCGAGGAGCTGGAACTGGAGGAGCGGGCAGTGTACAGACAGCAGGTAGGACTGACAGAAGAAGAGAAAGATAAGAAAGATAGCAGGCCTGGGTAGTAATACAACTTAATCGAGAAAGGGAGGGGGTTGCAGTTAGCTGGTTAGCATATTGTTCTTGGTCATTTAAGAACTCCCGCTCCGTGCCAGACAATCCGGTGGTCATCAGTTGGAAAGCCATGTGGAATTTTAAGTGCTTTAAGATGCTTAGTAGATAAACTTCATGCATTTGTACAGAAATGCTGTATGTCCAGTGTTGTAGAGAGCGATACATAAAACACATTACCATTCTTGATACATTGACTTGCAGATGACCCTGTATAATTTGCTCTTCCTCCTCTTCTTCTGAATCAGTTTCTGGTTCAAACATATATGGCTGAATTGAACCAGCATTTCCAATTGCCATTGTGTAGCGTTTACAACAGTTGACCAAGTGGATCAAGTAGTCCGAGCTGGTGCGATTGAGTGGAGGCGGAGACCAATTTGCATATTCATGGTTCTGTGTATACTAAATGAGGCAAGGGTGTAGAGTTACATTCAAGCTATTTTAAGGTATGAAGAAATTATTTTCACAGGAAAAAAAAACATTTATGTTATTTTGATTTTTAAAGATGAGTTTTAAGGGATAAAAATGATTGACAGCAGGGGGATGTTAAAGTAATTTTATACATTTTGATTCACGGTGAAGTACAGGGTTACCTTTTCATATTACCCCAAATCTCTCATTAATCCCTTAGTTGAGCAATTTCAATGCAAAAACATTCCTCTACATCAGTGGTTCCCAAACTTCTTAGAGTGGAGTACCCCCAGAAGAGCTTACCATCCTTTTGTGTACCCCCTCTGTTCCACTCAGACTGCAGTCACACCTTTTCCATAGGGATGCACCGATATGATTTTTTGGGGCCGATACCGATATTAACAAACAATTATTGGCCGATACTGATATTTGTCACTTCCTCTCTTATTTGAAATTTTGTCATCAAAATAGATACTTTTCCATTAAGGGACAATATTTGCCCTTTATAAAGCAAATAATGTTTTAAATAAAAAAAATCAATAGAGAATCTATAGAGATATATGCAATGATGGTAAAAACGAAGTGATACTTTTAAATATTAAACTAAAACCACTAGTAGGTGGCGGCAAGTCACTGTTTTTTATGAGTGAGTCATCGAGTCATTCATTCAGTAACGAAGCAAGTGGCTGTATTTATGAATAAATTATTGACTCTCACGATTCGTTCAAAGCCGCAGAATTGTTCACAAAACACTGATGTGCGTTGGAACTATTATTTCGTTGCAAAACAGTAAATACTGACAGTATACTGTGTTTAAAATGTACATTTTGTTTTTTGACCTGTTTTATAATAATCAGTGTCACAATTGCAATCATGTGGATATTTGGGAACAATTGGGAACTAAGTTCGTTATCAACATTAAATACAAAAACTCACACAAGGTATGCTTTTGTATCGAAGAAATCCATCTCAATCCACTATCTGTGACTATATTTGTTCTTCATGCTAGTAAGTGCTAAATCCCCACTTTTACAAAGGTGCATTGTTGAGAACGGCAGTAATTTAGCGCGATTTGCTAAGGCAGCAGTCTCTGCACGCAACCTATCATATGCATGCTGCTTGTGTGGATGCAGTCAGTTTTGACCTCAAAAGATGAGGTAATTTGATTGGATGTCATGGATTTACGCATTTTGCCAGTTATAAATACATGTTCAGTTTTAATGTTATTTTAAGGTAGGGTAGAATTAAATGAACTACTCAGCATTTTGTTTGCTTACCCCCTACTGTCACCTCACGTACCCCAGTTTGGGAACCACTGCTCTAAACTGATAGATGTCCAAGACCCCCTCAAGGCTGAAATCACCCCTGCTACAGTTATGTTTTCTTCTCAAGACTTCTTCTCTTTTATTGTCTTTGTTGTTAATGGCACACAACCATTTCATGTTGTTATTTTATAACTGCAGTAGGCAGCTCTCCCCTCCTATCTGTTTATTCATTTAAATTACTGGGGAAGGTCTTGATATAAAGAACAGATGTTGTGTGATGCATCAGGCCTGATGTGCCAATCTCTGCTGAAGCATTGCAGTTTCCTCTCTGTGACTGCTGTCTCTTTGTCTTGTACCTCACAATCATTCGCTAGCCCTGTTCGCTTAAAACTCTGGTTATTTGAGCTCACCAATGGTACAGTGGTTTTCCAAGTCAGCCCAAAATAAACCTAGATTGATTTTGTCAAAATCAGCATGAACTGCTTACTCACTCCCCTCTCTTAAATCCTCCAAACTGCCCAGAAACATTCATTCTTACACTTCATTCCTCTCCACAACTGGCTTAAAACTGGCTTAGTTCTGCTTCAGATAACCAAAGGAGAAACAAAATAACTCTCACACCACAAACAGTGACTATAATATCTATTTTCCCAATCGTAGTGCAGATTCTCCAGGCTAGAGAGGTACATCTTCAGCGTCTGTGAGAGGAGAGCGTGTCTGTTGTCACACGCATGGGTGTGCGCTTGTGCGGCGAGCTCCAGAGGAGGAGGGATGCTCTGTGATCTCAGCAGCAGCAGAGGCAGCAGTCTGAGCCCCAGCCATGCGGCTGAGCAGTGGATAGCGCTAACAAGCGCCGGGCTGTTGGACTACGGCAAGACCATGCCTGCACACAGAGAGGACTCGCGCCTCTGTCAGTGTTAGCTCCAGCCGTGCCTTTCGTTCCTCTCTCTTTCAATCTCTCTCCTCTCTCATCTCTCTCTATTTGTTAATGTGGTGCTGATGAAGGGGAAACTGGCTTGAGCTGTTTGGCTCAGAATGGATTGTCTGTGTATTGTCACAACTAAGGTAAGGAGAGTGAGAGAAGATGGGAATGAGTGTGAAAGGGAAGAAGCTTTTTTGTCATTCCAGATGTGTGTACGCGTCGGCTGTTATTTGTGTCGTATTGCTTTTAAAAGGGACTTTTTAATATCTTTTTTGGAACAGTATGTTCATTGGTTCAAGTGTTGTTTTACAGTGTCGCTCCAGTGTTGCATTGTATCAGGATTAATCCCTTGTCACGCGCTCTGTTGAGCCATCAAGGCGGAAACTTGTCGGAAACTTGCATTCACAGATAACGAGCCTCTCCATAGGCAAGGGGGCTTTTAGCTCCTCGCCACCGCTGGAGCCAGACACGTTGCTGGTGGAATACATTATTGATGGTCAGTCCATCAACAAACGGTGCAAGGCTTTATCGGATTTCCCCACCTTCATCGGTGCAGGTATCCGGATGTGAAGCCCTTTGAGTGGCATTAAAGGATTGAGAGTGCCAGTCTGCTAGCAGTACTTGAACTAATGGGGTTTATTTCACTGGAGCCAAGCTGCTCTGTTTACACGTTTCTAAATATACAATATGAGCGATTTGATCTTTGCATCTCTGTTCAGTTTGATGTTCTCTGTGGGCTTTCAGTGAAGGAGGGCTTGTACCTAATATGTAGACACCTACCTCTCTCATTCACAATCAGTGTTGCAGATGCAATTCACCATCCTGTGAACTGAAATATTAATGTTTGTATTTGCGTGCTTTGTTGAATCAATGCTGGAAGTGCCATTGTGATGGTAATGTGGGCTCAAGCTCGTCTCTGTGCGGTGAATTCCAAATGTGACCCTACTACACCTGAATGGCAAGCACTATAATGCTGATTTTGAAATTGTCAGGGGGTTTCAGGGTTTTTATAAAACCTCTGAAGACTGCTGATTAATATTAGGCAACTCAATTTCTCCATTACTATTGAAGTGCTATAGAGGTACCATGGTGCAGTGATTGTAAAGACTTTTACAGTGTTTTAAATACTGTAAATGTTGTTCTTTTAAACTTTCTGTTCATCAAAGAATCCTGAAAAAAAATGTATTGTTTCCATAAAAAAATGTTTTCAACATTGATAATAATAAGAAATTTCTTGAGCACTAAATCAGCATATTAGAATGATTTCTGAATGATCATGTGATACTGAAGACTGGAGTAATGGCTGTTGAAAATTTAGCTTTGCCATCACAGGAGTAAATGACATTTTAAAATGTATTAAAATTGAAAAGAGTTATTTTAAATGGTAATAATATTTCACTATATTATTGTTTTTGCTGCATTTATAGTCAAATAAGCAGCATTTTCTTTCAAAAACATTAAAAAAATATTACCAACTTCTAACTTGTGAACAGTAGCACTTCAAAGGATTACCATGGTACATGCCTAAAAATACAAATCCCTACTTTATTATTATTATATAGTACTTTTTGTTAATATAAACACAGCTGTCATTGTAGCTAAAGAGCAGATTTGAGGCTGGTCTCATTGGTTATTCTTATTTTTTGAATATTCTTTCTGTTTTGAATATTGTTATAGAATATTATTTTGTTCAGTAACAGAAGCAGAGTTTGTTTCCAGATACTCACCTGATTCACAGAAAGCATTCATCATTTGAACAGTTTAGATGCAATCAGTGCTTTGATGATGTAATAGAATCCAGTCCCAGCTGAGTTGCTTGCTTACTCAGATTTTTGCTTTCAATTCTTCATTCACCCACAGGAATTATTTTAAGCTTTTTTCTTCAGTTGGACTTTGTGAATCATCGTTCAAGCCTTATGAAAGAGAAGTATTTTCTGTGCTCTGAGTGGCTAGGTCAAATTTTTATTAGAAATAGACATCAACTTCAGTTTTAATGTGTACCAAGCTCTAGAGACTAAGTTCCCAGTGTAGCCCAATACATAATGTAGTGATAGCAAGTGCATCATACCAGGGCTCTCATTCCCAAGGACCAGGACATACTTGCTATAATCACTGTGTGTGTGTATATGTGTATATATATATATATATATATATATATATATATATATATATATATATATATATATATATATAAAACCAAAATTTATACGGTAATAAAATATGACAAGATCTCAGCAATAAACTTTGTCAGAAAAAAATAATCTTAATTATGTCAGATAACACTTGGTCAGGTCAAAGTGTCTGAATAATTTTTGGTCCCAATTTTTTTTTAATCAATTTTACTGCTAGTCCACTGTATGAAGAATTTCTGGGTATATGTCACAGTTTACTTTATTTAAAAAAAAAAAAAAAAAATATATATATATATATATATATATATATATATATATATGATGTCTTTGCTTTTCTGTTTTTCTTTACTGTCTCCTTCCTGCATCAGACTCATCATTGAAAATAGCTGTTATTGCTATTAAACAAAGTTATTTTTTTACTGCTGACCCCAGTTGTACAAGATAACAGAGATGGCAACTGCTCAAGAAAACAGTCAGACTCGTTTAGGAAGCAGTGAGCTTTGCGGTTAAAGGAGCACAATCCTGGTTCTGCGACAATTTAGCAGTCTAATGATGCTGTTGACAGAGATCTGGCTCTTCTGTGGCACCCTGGGAAGCATAGCTCAGGACTCATAGGGTGAACCCCTATGTTTCGAAAAAAAGGTGAAATACAAGTGGGAACATCTGATGGAAAAAACAGATACATCTCTCTGGACTTGCAGAAAACATTTTTTTCTCTTTGCTTTGTTGCTGCTGGCTCATGCAAAGACTTAAAGTTGGCCTAGTTTGACCCCCGTGTTTTATTTGTTTATAGTTATTTTGCAATGAGAGATATAAAATATAATTAGTCTATATTGGAATAAACATTCAACATTGTCAAGGATTAAGGCATAAATATTAGTTACTTTTTTTCCCCTCAAACTTACCCTAAAAAGTTAATTATGAATACTTCTGAATAAACACTCAAACAAAGATGTATATCAGTGGCAGTATACTATTGTAATTTCTCTTTTCCAACCAATTTGTATTTCGAAACTTGTTCTATTGGGTTGGGATTTATTTTTTTTGACATTGTTTTCATTTCGCAAAAACTTTTGAGTTCCACCGAGAAACTGCAATCGCTCGCAAAGAGCTCAAAAGGTTTTGCGAGAATTTTTTTTTCCACCACCATGTCCCTTTAGGGGCTCAGTAATAATACAATGATGTCAATGATGAAAATCATCTTGTATTATCAATAAATAATAGGGGTGTAACGGTACATGTATTTGTCCCAAATCGTACGGTACGGTCGTCACGATACAGTCAGACGACGAATACAGTCGGTCACAGGTGATCAACACTCCAGTCCAGAAGGGGGCATGCGTGGTATTGCAATGCAGGTAGCTACCAGTAAAAAGCGCAGAAGAAGAGACGATCGATTGCTATGTTTACATGTAATCTCTCAACCAGTTTTTCAACTGCGGAAAGATATCAATATAACAGCTTTAGAATAATATCTCACGTAGCATTACAATTACCTCAGGCTTTTAGTGTCTACAGCATGTTAGTACGCTAGAGAAATTAACTCTAGAGAGGAGTATTTCGTATATGCACTATATTAGCCTATTCATTATATTTTCTTAGCCTGTTAGTAATGTCTTGATTATTTAATGTATATTTAAAAAAAACAAGTTATGAAAATCACTGTGTAAATGGCTATATTTCAAAAATGAATTGGAGTAGAAAAATAACTTTATAATTAGATTTAGAAGTTAATGCAAAACCTGTATTGTGCAATTGACAGGGTTTTTTTGTCACTTTTTTTGCGTGTTGATTATATCTAAAAATAAACAGCAACTGAATTTAATAATTTGGTCTCTGTTGTTAATTTAACAACAACAACAACAAAAATCGAGGTATGTACCGAACCGCCATGTTTGTGTACCGTTATACCCCTAATAAATATATTATATAATATACTGATAATTGAGTAGGCGTGTATTAAAATGTGATTTAAGTGTTTTTGATTATGAAATCATTAGTGGTTAAACGTATCGAGAGAGAGAGGCGCGTTTCAGATAGCTCGCAAACTCCAAATTGATTTCTCTTTCGCGTCCTCAATGCACTTGGATGGACACATACACGTATTATGTCAGTCAAAATACCCCTCTCGCAATTATTCTCGTTAACACATTCGGTTATGTCTTAATTGAATGAGGTGAGAATTCGGATGTGTATCTATTGGATGTGTGCGTGCATGGGGTCTTACTCTTAAAGTGACAGCAACCTATAAATACCTGCTGTTGTCTGTCATGTAAAACACAGCTTTAACAAAGCTTAATCTATATTAAATTTATACAATGAACAGTGTCATTTTACATTTAATTATTACATTTCTGTACACGGAAATTAATACTACAGTTAGACCTTATACTTTATTTGTAACTTTGTTGTATTTATCTATGCTTGTAATTGGTGTACAGTTGCCTTTAATAATGTATTAGTTAGGGTAGTAGTTTTTGCTGTGGTATCGGAGTAGTTAAAGTGGGCTAAGTAATAAATGCAAAGTTACCCTCCACCCCCCTATTTTTTTTCTTTTCTTTTTCTTTTTTTTCTGATCTGAAAAATGATCCGATCCAAGACTTAATAACTGTGATATGATCCGAACCATGAGTTTTGTGATCCGTTGAACCACTAGAAATCATGTCACAATTTTGAAAAAAAATCTTAATTTAGATTTTTTATTACTACATTTACATTTAACTTCCTTTCATTTTCATCATAACTTCATTCAACTTTAACCACATTTAACAGTACATTAGCAACATGCTAACGAAACATTTAGAAAGACAATTTACAAATATCACTAAAATATCATGTTATCATGGATCATGTCAGTTATTATTGCTCCATCTGCCATTTTTCGCTATTGTCCTTGCTTGCTTACCTAGTCTGATGATTCAGCTGTGCACAGATCCAGACGTTAATACTGGCTGCCCTTGTGTAATGCCTTGAACATGGGCTGGCATATGCAAATATTGGGGGCATACACCCCGACTGTTACGTAACAGTCGGTGTTATGTTGAGATTCGCCTGTTCTTCGGAGGTCTTTTAAACAAATGAGATTTATATAAGAAGGAGGAAACAATGGAGTTTGAGACTCACTGCATGTCATTTCCATGTACTCAACTCTTGTTATTCAACTATGCCAATATAAATTCAATTTTTCATTCGAGGGCACCTTTAAATTACAGGGAGGACAGGTTGGAAAGGGATCAGGAATACGAAACTTGTATTACCCATTTGAGTGGTACAGCAAGGTGTATTAGAGGAAACCCTATTTTACTTAATTAGTATGGATGTTTAGATTAGACGTCTGCATTAAAATTCAGAAAGTGATACATTTGTCATCGTTTCATCAAGAGGGAGACAGTCGCAGAGAGATCAAAATCTTGAGGGAATATCCTCCCTCACAAGAGCCAATTATATTGTACACGCTGAGAGTCATTATGCTGTGCTTCAACGATGCTGTTGTCAGTCTTTTTTTTTTTTTTGCACTCTGGCTGTAAATATTTCGTGTGAGTTCTTTCTATTTTAAGTCACGGTGAAGTGTATACGCGCATCCAACGCCCTCCACCCCCTTCCTCTACTTCAGATGCACGCAACAGTATATCTGCATCTTTCTCTCTCTCTCTCTCTCTCTCTCTCTCTCTGTGACTGCCTCCACTCTCTTCTTGGTAGTTAATGTTACGTAATAGTTTGCGGGATGCACTCAGTAGGTTATGGCTGAGAGAATATCATCCCACACACACTCTGTGTGATGCTGGGTGTTTGTGTGTGTGTTTCAGTCCCCCATCACAGCTGTTTTTAGTGGTGTGTACCAAGGTGATGTAATGACGATCTCTGCCTCCACCCCAGCAGGGCAGCTTTTTTTTGTTCACCCTCCTCTCCTCTGCTGGACAGTGTGGGATCTAGGGTTCATCTGCGTAGGAAAAACTCATTGATTTTTTTTTGTGGCCCACAAGGCCATTCAATCTAGTCTCTCTTTAGCTTTAGATAGAGTTGAATATGTCTGCAATTCTTTTGTTCATTCATTCAGGCGGAGGTGTAAAATTTGCAGTGGACATTGCCCACATTAGATAAGCGCTCAGTGTCACAACTGTAAAAATTATGGATTTATTCTTCAGTATTTGGATTTGGTGTCTGGATGTCTTTGTTTCCAGGTGGACCGTTAAAGAATGCGACACACACGTCTCCCAGAACTCCAGTTACCTATATGTGCAAGAGGCAACTGTTTACACCAACTGTCATACACCAGGTGTGCATGAATGGACATGTAACATGCGTTTTCGGTCATGTAGTGTAGACGGAGATCGTTTCTGGAACGCTTTGGAAACGCCAGTGTAAACGAGGATTGTTTTAATTTTAAAATGCAGTGTTGAAACGAAAATACACTAGTGTAAACGGGGCCTGAGACTACTGAATAGGACTGGGAAAGTTGGGAATATTAACAAACAAATTTAAACCTTGAATGATTTTCATTGTTTGTCAAGGTCTTTATTGTTCATCAGCTGGAAAAATAAAATTGTTCTGAAAGTGGTTCCAACAGTATTGTTTCTCTGTTGTTATCTTGAGGCTGGTCTATAGATCAGGTTGTAGCTTTGCATTACTGCTGAGTTCAGGATTGTAGAAAAGCCATTTTGCATCTCTGAGAGCCCATCCTAATCCTCTCCTTGCATTTTGAAGATTTACCGGAGCTAAAGATATGCAGTGGGACTGGGAGAGCAGATATTTCCAGAGCCCTGCAGTGACATAAGGCCAAGCATGAATACAAGATGGTTGAATGTAGGGTAATTAGTAAGCAAAGAGTCTGGAAGAGGCTACAGACAATAATAATTTAAGCTGCACTGAAATACACTGTTATACAAATGTTTTCAATGTTTTTGAAAGTCTCTTTTTTGCTCACTTGCTTTATCAAAATCATTCCAATATGCTGATTTGTTGCTTAAAGGGTTAGTTCACCAAAAAATGAAAATTCTGTCATTAATTACTCACCCTCACATCGTTCCATATTTGTCATTCATCTTCGGAACACAAATGAAGATATTTTTGAGGTCCAGAAAGGTGGGAAAGATATCACTAAAGTACACCATGTGACTGCAGTGGTTTAACCTTAGTTTTATGAAGCGAATCGAGTGCTTTGTTTGCCCAAAAACATAATTTACCACTTTATTTACGGAAATATTGATCTGCATCCCGACGCATGCATGTTGTCTTCAGACGTTTTGTTTCATGAGAGAGCTGACATTGTTGCGTGAAAAATTAAATTGTGTTTTTTTGCTCATACAAAAGCACTCGTGTCACTTCATAAAGCTGACGTTAAACCATGTGATGGAGTCACATGGAGTACTTTAATGATGCCTGTACTACCTTGAAAGTAGTTTCATTGGATCTCTAAGGAGGGACGGAAACCTCTCGGATTTCATTAAAAGAATCTTCATTTGTGTTCCGAAGATGAGCGGTCTTACGGATGTGAAATGAAATGAGGGTGAGTAATTAATAACAGAATTTTCATTTTTGGATGAACTAACCATTTAAGAAGAATTTCTTCTTATTATCAATGTTAAAAACATTTGCACTGTTTTTTTTTTTCTCCCCAGGATTCTTTGATGAATAAACAGTTCTTATTTGAAGTCTTTTCTGTAACTTTTCTTTTCAATTTAATGTGTCCTTGCTGAATAATAAAACAAACAAAACGTTTGAATGGTAGTGTCCTGAGGAATCAAACTGCATG
Organism: Megalobrama amblycephala; assembly: GCF_018812025.1. Lineage (NCBI taxonomy): Eukaryota > Metazoa > Chordata > Actinopteri > Cypriniformes > Xenocyprididae > Megalobrama > Megalobrama amblycephala. The sequence continues at coordinate 50,239,373 of NC_063045.1, forward strand.
TTAATCTCATTAGAATTGATACAGATTTGTAAACATTTGTACACCTCTAAAGTTGTTCATGCATAAAAAGGATTTACATTTTAGATGCTGTTAGTGTTTCCAAAGGTGTGATATGTATGTGTACAGACTCAGAATGAAATCAAGAATGCCTAGCCTTCGTAAGTGTAACTGACAGGTCTTTATTACCTTTATTGTACTAAACTATCATAGTCCTCACACAAAACGGGGACCTTCAGACTGTGTACAACAGGAAGATTGCTCACAGCAGGCAGTTCAAAATTAATTTTTGAAGGCTGTGGAATTGTTGCAAACTTTTGTACCTTGATGGCTGTCGGCTGCTCTTTAAAGGAGATGAATGAAGTTCTTTGAGAGAGAGTTTACTTTGCTGAGAGCACTGCACGCTAAAACGCTCTCAAACTATTTTAAACTCTACCAACTTGTTTGTTTGTCTCAACATCATACACGGAGAGCATGCTTAAGAAACCTGTTTGAAAGCAGTTGTTATTTCTGAAATTCTGTCTGGTGCTGGAATTTACACCAGTGGATCATATATTGTGGTGCAGGGAGCTTTAAAATGCTCACTTTTCTGCACTTATGGCAACCCTACTGGGTACATAATCGATTCTGTGGCAGGATATGCAAAAAATGTGGTTCCCTGTGGTTTTATGGGAACTAACTCCTGCAGTGTGACAGCAGTACAGTGATGGTTATATTGTTGCACCATTGTGCAGGATTGCCCCAGTTCTTCCACTGACACCTCACATAAAGTAGTATGATTACACAACCCTGAGGAGTTTTGAAGAGGACTGTTTGTAAGGAGCTTAATGAGGTAATAACTGTGATCTACTGAATGTACAGAGGCAGCAAAAGAGCGTGAGGCTGCTCTGATGGAGGTCCGCTATGTATCCAGTGATAGGAGACTCTGAGCACTCCGATTTGTGCTATGAAGTGTGTGATGTATGTTAATGAGTGTGTCTGTGCCTCAGCCTCCAGCCGCTTTAGAGTACCCTTGGATCCAAGGTAGGGATTTGCATGTCCTGCGTCTTGAGATGGAAGTCATGCAAAACACTTTTGTTTTCTGTCATGGTGGGGAATTTACATTTATCTTTATTTTAAATTCTTAAACCTTTCTGCAGTGTCATTTTTGAATTTTCACAAAGACTTTGACACTTAAAATTCTTGGTTAAAAACAAACCCAATTTGTGTCATTTTTGGCAACCCAGCACTGGAGCAAAAAGGGATGAACCCAGTGCTGAGTTGTTTTGACCCTGCTGGGTTGTGTTATTTAACTCAACCATTGTTTATAAATGACTATAGCTTTGGGTTAAAATGAAAAATCACATGCAGAATGACTACAGTAGCAAAACAGACAACAAACAGTAATAATCTAAAATGGGTACCACTTTACAAGAAGGTTCATTAGTTAACATGAACTAATAATGAACTGCACTTCTACCACATATATTAATCTTTGTTAATGTTAATTTCAACATTAACTAATACATTATTAAAATCAAGAGTTGTATTTGCTAACATTTGCTCACTGTTATCTCATTATGCTTAGTGTTAAATCATGTGAACAAATTGAATCGAATTGTGAAAAATATTTATAAAATTTTTAATTTCTACTTATTTACTTTCATTTTCCAAATGAGGGCAGTCCTGAATATCCCCAAAGGGAGGTTTTGTCAGATTTAGCACACTTTTGGATACATTTTGGTCCTCAAACTATACTATAAGTACATACTCACAAAGTTAACTGTCTGTTTAATTTATTAGAAACAAATTCATAAAACTCAAAACAATGAAAATTTAGATTACTTAAAATGTGTCAGTTGTGTGAACTCAAAAGAAAAAGTTCTAAATACTCATAAAAGTTAATTTGATTGAACTAATTTATTTAATTAATAATTAAGTTTACCCTACTCAAATCAATTAACTATGTTGAGCATTCTAATTGTTTGAGCCATGTTTGAAGCTATGTTGTGCACTTGTGTGATCGTACATCAGAATTGCAGACATATTCAACTCTATCTAAAGCTAAAGAGAGACTAGATTGAGTGGCCTTGTGGGCCAGAAAAAAAATCAATAAGTTTTTCCTACGCAGATGAACCCTAGATCCCACACTGTCCAGCAGAGGAGAGGAGGGTGAACAAAAAAAAGATGTACGCTTGTTGCTTGCCAAACAGGTTTAGCTCTTTATGCTAATGAACAATATAACTTGCCAGAAGATTCTTTTTTTTTTTTTTGCAATGATTATTATAATTGATAGTTGTAGTTAATTATTGTATACACAACTGACCACAAACTTTTGAACGGTAAATACTTTTATTCAGCAATGACACATTAAATTGATTAAAAGTAATCGTTGCATATTTTGAACTTTCTATTCTTCAAAGAATTCTATAAAAATTGTATCATGATTTCCACAAAAATATCTTGAGCACCAAATCAGCATATTAGAATGATTTCTGAAGGATCATGTGACATTTTCATTTTCCAAATGAGGGGAGTCCCAAATATCCCCAAAGGGAGGTTTTCTCAGATTTAGCACTCTTTTGGGTACATTTTGGTCCTCAAACTATACCATAAGTACATACAAGTACATACGCACAAAGTCAACTGTCACTGTGGCTGCATGTCCAATCTGGCAGATGTCTGTCAGGATTAGGGCAAACGCTGCCAGAATCCTGACCGTCTGGAGCGATCCTGTAAACAGAGCCAACAAGCATGAAGTTGTGGTTGTAATATTTGATGTTGTGTATGTGTGAGTCAGTCAGAACGCTGACACACACACACACACACACACATTAATGACAAAATAAATTATGCATAATGTGCTCAAACATGAGAAAAAAGAGAGAATGGATACGATGAGATAAAACAGATTTGTTCCATGCACAGTCAAGTTATATAATACACTGTTACCTTAGCACAATCCCCTCAAGAGGTGTTCAGTGCAGCTATATCAGGTGAGATGAGGTGACATTAGAAAAGCTTGACAGGCGTTGTCTGATCTCCTGTAACAGTCAGGACACATACTTACACCAGTCAATCTAATGCACTCTAATGTGTCACTGTCAACAGAAGGTGCATTGTATTTTATTTCATTTTATTCATTTATTTATGGCCCCATTTAACCTATGCGTGTACACATATACATATCATATAGCTCTGTGATGAATTTAAGATTTAGTTCAGTGTTGTGAAATGTTTCATTCAAGTCAAGCTGTTCAGTTAAACAATTGAGGTTTTTAAGTATAGGGACATAGAAAGGGAAATAGATTAGCATTGATGTTTGTGAGATATAAAGATCATCACGCTAAAGTTTCAGCTATTCTTGAAAAGCAGCTCCGCAACTTTCATTTCAGCCATAACTTAGCTGTCAGGTTGCTTTCACTCCCTGGTTGTCCCAAGAGAGGAGGTGGCTCTTAGGGATGTGCTGACAGAGAATAAGACATGCTGTAGTATGTCAGAGGGATCAGTTTTGACAGGCTGTGAATAGAAACATTTAGCGCAGTAATTTGCAAAGGCCTCTTAGGAAGCTGTCTGCCTGCTTACAGTTACACAGGGGTCGGGCATTTGTCCTTAAAAAAATGCACTGCACCAACGCATGTGACGTATGAAATGGCATTTTACAGCAGTAATTTTACCTGCCACTCACACCTGAATTGGGATCTTTTGGTGCCTGGGTGATTGGCCTTCAGATAGCACTAAACTTTTTAATATCACTTGACTTGACGGGGTGGTGTAATTTTCAGTCATTATCTTTTAATTTGGTCAGGTCTAACTAAAACTTTTTCCGAGTTTAATTTTCTTTTAATTAGACCACTATCGAGAACTGTCAAACTTTCAAAAATCAAAAATATATTATATAAAGGGAACACAAGACTATATAATTATCAAAAAAATACAGAAGAACAAACAAGTCTCAGTTGGCTTTCATGTAGTGCTAATACAAAGCGTTTTGTGTTTTTATATTGAGTCTGTGTTGGATATAATTGGATCTCTTGGTATTCACCCCCAACTCTTTTCTCTAAAGCCACTAGAGATGCCTAGAAAAATTTGTTTAGTTTGCAATTTTGTACTGTTATTGGCATCTTGTTGATAGCATTAATATGGGTTAGCTCTGTGAAACCTATATCTCTTTTTTGTGTCTACTGTCTCATTGTATATTATTATTGTTGATGAGTTTTCAAATTCCAGGCAACTATGATGTTATTGTAGTAAATGATTGAATTGAATTGAATTATGGATGAAATGCAAGTTATAAAAATGTTCAAGCTCTTGAGCCATGTTTGAAGCTGTGTTGTGATCGCACATCAGTTATTGTGTTGCTTGGCAAACAGGTTTAGCTGTTTATGCTAATAAACGATAGAACTTGCCAGAAGAGTCTTTTTTTATATTGTTCATTATTATAATCGATAGTTGTAATTAATTATTGTATACACTACTGTTCAAATGTTTGTGGTCAGTTAATGCTTTTATTCAACAAGGACACATTAAATTGATTAAAAGTAACAGTGAAAGACTTTTGAACTTTGTATTCATCAAAGAATCCTAAAAAAAAAAGTATCATGATTTCCACAAAAATATCTTGAGCAGCAAAACAGCATATTAGAATGATTTCTGAAGGATCATGTGACGCTGAAGACTGGAGAAATGGCTGCTGAAAACTCAGCTTTGCAGGAGTAAATCACAGGAGTAAATTATATTTTAAAATATATTAAAGCAGAAAACAGACAGTACAGCCTTGGTGAGCATAAGAGACTTACTGACCCCAAACTTTTGAGCAGTCTTTTATCACATGGCTGGTGTTGCCATTTTTGAACAGCAATAAGCCATGACAGGAAATGTATTAGTGATTTTACCATTGGTAAGGGAATGTTGGGTTGCTCACTTTAAAGGTGCTAAAGAGGATCTTTTCGTCGACTGAGAAACCAAAGACTGTTAGTGAGTTTTTGAAATGAGCGCATGCGTCGAGGGAACGCCTCCCAAAACTCGTGCACGAGTATTGGAACACGAGTGTTTACCACCGGCATTCGCTGTGTCGTGTTAGTGGATTCATGTCGGACTTTTTACTCCTGTCTCCTGACAAAAACATCGCATGCGGCACCTGTAGAGTGTGGAAAGTTACTGGAGCGCACTGCCGCGCACGTCTCGCACAAGGAACGCCATGGCAGTGATTGACAAGCCAGAGGGCCAATCGTTTACGCGATCATTGGCTGATGTTTTTAAGGCCCTACCTCGTGCACAGATGATGTATATTAATATTATTCCTTTCAGTGCACCTAATAAATAGTCTTTTATCAGTTAGTAAAGACAGTTTCAAGTAATATTGCAAAAATGTATAAAACAAGACATCCTCTTTAACATCCTCCTTCTTATTGCTGTTGTCATGGTCCAAAATAAACTTTTAGCCACATCTGTCAGTGGTGAGTTGAGAAAAATTACCAGCTGCCATGATGTGTTGCGCGTTTTTTTGTTTCTATGACGATTGAATTACCTTTTTTCCTGCATATTGGTGACAAAAAATGCATGCAGCTGGAATTAGGTGCAGAGGCTCTGTTCTTTCATTTGCTATGTTGTATACTCAGACATTCATACAACAAATATTCTGGGGGCCAGTAAAGTTTTGTGAAATTGATCAAAAATGCTGGTGCTGGCTTTTTTTTTTTTTTTAAATGTTGCCGGGGAAAGAGATACAATTTGTTTTATACCATGTATTACATTGCAGCTCCTTATAAAGTTACCATTCCTTTGGCAAGTATTTATATGCCAAAAACAGTTCTTACACTCATTTGGCACTTGATGAGTACCATTACAAGAACACAAAATCTGTGTTTACCACACAGTATCATTAAATAAGCATGATAATATGATGCTAAAATTAGACCTACGCAACTCCATGTGCAATTTTTGCCAGTGTGGACAATTATGCAGCTAACCTATTTTCAGCCCCTCTCAAGAAGACTAACAGAGTAAAGCAGAACAGGATAAACTCAATTCTAGATAGACTCAGCTGAGTAGTTAAGCTTTGACTTCTCTCTTCTTTTCCACTGTCAGCATTTTGAAGATGAGCGCATCTGTCAAGGGTTTAACATTCTTTGTATTTCAGACTTGACTTAAGCCAGAGGATTAATGTTGTCACCTCACAGGCTGTTTAAGAGGAAGAAGAAAGCATTCTGGGTTTAACATGCAACATGCTTATGAAAAGAACTTCATCTTGTGAATAATCAGCACCCTCACAGCTAACCGCAGTGGCTCTGTTGACTAGACAGACAGCATGCTTATGAAATATACAGCCAGGCAGTCATTATCACAAAATAAACCCAGTAGGGTGATCAGAATACTGATTTGAAGTAAATTAAATACACGGACCATCTCTTGCTTTAATTGGGTATTCTTGAGTCTCTAACCATCTATCAAAAGTTTTATGCTCATCATATACACTACTGTTGAAATGTTTGGGGTCTGTATAATAATAAAATAAAAAATAAAAAACCTTTTATTAACCATGGACACATTAAATTGATCAACAATGACAGTAAAGACACTCACAATGTTACAAAAGACTTCTGCTCTGAATAAATGCTGGGGCCGCTTAGGAGGGTTTATGTGTGTGTTCAGTATATGCACAGGACGAGGTCTTTCTATCACTCTATCTCTCTGTCCTATGTGTCAAATTCACGTGTGGGATCGGCTCTCAGTATGTAGAGACATAAGGCATGACCTAACAATGGATGAATATGCTCTTCTCTTCCCCTGGGCTCACACTAAAACTTCTGTAGATTCTACATATCTAAAGGATTTGTGAGCTGACACTGATTGATTAATTCATTTGCTGCACATTTGGTTGCCAGAGCACTGCTATGCTGTTGCTTAGGCTTTCTGAGTAGTTGCCAACATGCTTCAGGTGGCTGTTAGGTGGTTACTTTCTGGCCCAAGGACAAAGACTCCACCCCTCTCTATGTATCTACTCCAAGTCTCTGTGATATTCTAGTCTGTTGATATGGTTCAGAAGCTTGAGTGTGCAAGTCTTTGAGGTATTTTTTTTTTTTTTTTTTGTTTTTAGGGCTGCAACTAACAAATATTTTGATAATAGATTAGTTGGTTGATTTTTTTTTTTTTTTTTTTGATTAATCGAATAAAAATCCTAATTTTATTTATTTTTATTTTATTGACAAAAATACACACTTTTGCACATCCTGCCCAAAGTACTTCAAACAAATGTGCCAATTGAATGAAAACATACAGTGCTTAATTTATTAGACTACCTGTTATAATAGAGAGAACACAAATATTTTGGGATTCTATCAAAAACTTGTTTAAAGCTAAAAATGGTATTGCCATTTATTTGGAAAATAACAAACTGAAACAACTAAATAGTTTCTAAATAATATTCACACAGATGTCTAATAACTTTAAGCACTGTATATAGTGAATATCGTTTAAATCTCTACTCAAAAAATGAAGATTGTAATAAAAATAATAAAGAAAAACGCAAACTCAGTGTTAACCAACAGGCAAGATAAATGTTCTGCAGGAACACACATTCACTCTGGACACATTCACCTCTTACTGTCATTTCTTTACCTGTAAATGGGCTATAAGAAACGTTTTACATTTATATTCAATTACATGTTGTTATCCCTTTACAGTTACTACTCTCATAACATACGTGAATGACATGTTGACTTTTAAATCTAAATTTAACTTTAAACAACAGATATTTCAGGAAAATTAATATTTTTGCGCTGAATATTAATTGTCTCCCTCTCTACCGCGTTCCATCTGTCTGACGCGGGTGCGCGCGGCGTTCTTTCAGTAAAGTTTGAAGTTTGCAAACTGTCAGGATGAGCCTTTATGCCAAATTGAAATGATCATGTGAATTTGTAACATTTACAGATAAGGATATAGCCCTAGAATGAACGCTTTGCGCTGAGGACGCACATGCATATGTCAGAGCGCCTGACAGGGCAAGCCGTTACACTAATGCATTTGCTTGAAGCTTAAAATAAAGGATTCTCATGTTTTGATCACATACCTTTCCTGCAACAGCTCACTCTGTTTCCTCCACTATTTTTTGATGCATTTTGTCCATAGAAATGCATTATTCAGTGCTGTAATTTGACACTGATGTCTTCCATGCACGGTGGGCAGACCCGACTAATCGATAATGAGAATCATCGACAACGATTCTCATTATCAATTATTATCGATTGTATCGAATAGTTGTTTGTTTTATTGTCTACCAGTAGGATACGTAACTCAATAATCTGCATGATTTGAAGCATCAGTCATGGCTATAGGATAAATGAAAGATGAGTTATGCATTGAAGTTTATACTTAAGGTTGAATTTTATCCAGTGTAGAAAACATCTTCACACAGCTGATGCCAGTTTGTCCCTGATGCAAGGGGATTTAAAGCCTTAAGAAGATTATTTAGGCAGTTTATCAGTATATGTGTGCCTATAGAGTTACTTATAATGCAGAATTGTAAATCACTGGGGCTGTGTCCTAGCTGTTCTAGCATACTTAGAATGCAAAAATGTTTTTCTTAACCCTTTAAAATCCTGATATAAATATATATATATATATATATATATATATATATATATATATATATATACATACACTCACACACACACACATATTCTCGAATCTGATTGGCTGAGAGCCGTGTGATATTCTAGTGATAACAGCACTCCTCCCTTTTCACCATTTGTATCACTCTGCTTGAAGTGACTGTCATTGTGGCCAAGCAAATCCACAGAATTTTTTTACAAATACTACACTTGTTGTAACGCAAAGTTTTTAGAAAGTTTATACATGAAATATGTGACTGATATTTAATCATAGTGTAGTTTTTGGAGATGTGAGCACTAGGCCGTCAGCGGCCGTTCAGTGCTCGTGTACCCGCCGAGAACAGCTTTTATCTTTTGGGTACACAAAATGGGCAATCTTTGGTCTTATTAATCCATTACTTGTTCCTGAGCAAATCTAATTGGGCTATGTTAAATTTAATAATTTAATATTAATATTAACTTAATCCTGTAGAGCACTACTTTTGTACGTTTTACTGAATTGTACAATTGTTTATTTTAGATTGTCATTTATAATGGCTATTGTTGTTCATTTAAATATTGTTGTTCAATAAATATTATTTTATATGATATGTTGTATTTGGTATTGAGAAAGGGTCCATTAGTGCGTAATATGGATTGAGTGAAAGTTACATTAATACGCCATTAGATGGCGTCAAAAAAGTCAGTCGCAAGAGTGTAATCAAAGGATGTTGTTTTAGCGCTGTTATAGAAAATTCCTTTAACTGTAAAAAGGACAAATACAAAGATCACTTTCCTCAGTGGACATTCAAACAGGTTTTTAAAATGGATATAATATTATGGACATCGACCTGAAGAATGAATGTTGTATCAGACACAGGTAATGCTTGCTCAGGCGATCTCTCTCTCTCTCTCTCTCTCTCTCTCTCTCTCAATAATACTATACAAAATACAATGAGATTCAATGGAGGGACTCAACATTCTTTTGTTACTAGTTCTAAAGTGACGTTTTAGAATTAGTAACGGAACCTTGGTCAAACTGTCAACTTGAGATTTGAATCCGTGGTGGAAGGAAGTAGTTCTGCACAAAAGAGGGTTTTAAAGACACTTACTCAGTGCACATGAGAAAGTAACATCAATAAAATTATACACTTCAGCATTTTCAGACTAATGATAGTTGGCTGGAGGTGTAATTCTGCAATTCTGCTTGGTACCACTAGTGGTGTAAAAAGGACACCCTTCACCTTTAATGTGACCTTAATTGTTTTAACATGTGTATCTGTGTTAAAGGAGGAGAATGAGTGAGCATGTGTATATGTGCATGAGCAAGAGTGTATGACTCATTGCTTCAGCAGGAGCTGCCTCTGGGAGGAGATATATTTGTGCTTGTTAAAGTGTTTTGGCTTCAGTGCAGCTTTCCCTGCTTGTCTCTCTCGTCCTGTCCATGGTTTTAGCTTATACATCCCTTTTTTGTCCAGTGCGTCTTTCTGCATCTATTTCTGTCCAAGGCTGAACGTCAGGTCACAGCAAGTGAAGTGAAGTTTTCTTAGTTGAAAAGTCTCTATACCCCCTCTGAAACTGGCCTCGGACAGAGTATCTGGTGTTCTCTCTCACATAAAAGCTATTTTGGTAGCTAAAGCTGCAGTTCCCAGTGGCTAATTTGTGAATTCAGTCGCCTCTGCTATTTCTCTCACCTCCTCTCTTTCTCCACCCCCTCAGTCTTCAGCCTCAGCATTCCCTCTCTCATCACCCCCTCAATCTCTCCCTTTTTCTTTCCTTCTCTCCCTCGTTTTCTCGTGAGCTCATCTATACTGTAAAGCTGCTAACCACAGAACAACTAGTTTCCCTGGTAACAGGGAGGCTGGCACCAAAAATATATTCTCCAAGGCATCTCCGATGCCTCCCACTGCATGCTGGCACTCGCCCGCGCCTCACAACACCACCCAGCTCTGAACTGGCACTCTGATTTACATACATATGCATATATACATACAAGCATATTATAGGGCTGTCGTGGTAAAGTAATTTCCCTTGCGGTGATTTTGAGTGGCTCAATATTGCGATATTATCATCATTTTATATATATATATATATATATATATATATATATATATATATATATATATATATATTTTTTTTTTTTTTTTTTTGCTATATAAACAACTGTTACTATGTGGTTAGCAGTCACAAAAATGGAGATTCAAAAACAAAACAGGCTTTATTAATAATCCAAAAACTCTGAATGAACACGCAGGAAAATGACGCAAACCACACAATGCATAAACGAGAACTTACAGAGAATAACTGAAACACAGGGCTATATAAACAGAGGTAGAACAAAGGAAAGTAAACTAGACATATGTGAAACTAATATGTAACTATAGAAACAAACAAGGAAATAATAACCAATTAAAACCAAAACTAAACAGAGCGGGGAAACAGGAACTAAAGGAAACAGAACAGAATGTAAAAATAAGGGTCCACATATCAGAACTTAAACCTGATAATAAGCTTGTTGGGCTATTGATTGTATAACAGTTAGTTCCGATCCTCAAATCTGACTGGACCAGAGGCTTTCTGAGACCTCACTGCTTGTCTCTGCACATGCTAGACAGGCTGTTAGTCAGTGCAGGTTACATTGTTATGTCACTAGGCGGCGGCAAGGGACTGTCTTTGAGTCCTTAAACCGTTCATTCAACTAATACGTTCAAAAATGCTGATTCATTCATTAATGAAACAAGGTGTTGAAGCTATTTTAACTTCAAGCTCCACTTTATAAGGCTTAAAGGGTTAGTTCACCCAAAAATGAAAATTCTGTCATTTATTACTTACCCTCATGCCGTTCCACACCCGTAAGACCTTCGTTAATCTTCGGAACACAAATGAAGATATTTTAGTTGAAATCCGATGGCTCAGTGAGGCCTCCATAGGGAGCAATGACATGTCCTCTCTCAAGATCCATAAAGGTACTAAAAACATATTTAAATCGGTTCATGTGAGTACAGAGGTTCAATATTAATATTATAAGGTGACGAGAATATTTTTGGTGCACCAAAAAAACAAAATAACGACTTATTTAGTGATGGCCGATTTCAAAACACTGCTTTAGGAAGCATCGGAGCATAAATGAATCAGTGTATCGAATCATGATTCAGATCGCGTGTCAAACTGCCAACGGCTGAAATCACGTGACTTTGGCGGTCCGAACAGCAGATTCGATACACTGATTCATTTGTGCTCCGATGCTTCCTAAAGCAGTGTTTTGATATCAGCCATCACTAAATAAGTCGTTATATAGTTTTTTTGGCGCACCAAAAATATTCTCGTCGCTTTATAATATTAATATTGAACCACTGTACTCAAATAAACTGATTTAAATATGTTTTTAGTACTTTTATGGATCTTGAGAGAGGAAGTGTCATTGCTCCCTATGAAGGCCTCATGGAGCCATCGGATTTCAACTAAAATATCTTCATTTGTGTTCTGAAGATTAACGAAGGTCTTACGGGTGTGGAACGGCATGAGGGTAAGTAATAAATGACAGAATTTTCATTTTTGGGTGAACTAACCCTTTAACTGACCAGCAATGCTTTGCCGGAGTAATGCTGAAGCTGATGCTTCACTTCATAGAGACCATTGGCATTGATTCAATGCATTGACCAGCGCTGACTCCATTCATGGGAAATACCCTTAAACTTTGACCAGATGCTACGACAAAGATTTCGCTTTACTCTCGCTTTTTTTTTTTTCACGGATATATGACTTGACCTGAAGAAGGACAGACGCAGGTAATTGCAAGCACTCAGTCGATCTCTCTCTCACTTGCTGTGTGTTTAAGCTTATTTAGTGCATATCTAGGGAGCCTCTGTACAAATCACAATTGAATACAGAGTCTTAATTATGTAAAAATAAAAAGAGTCAGTTGACAGAATTTTTTTTTACTCTTGATATCATTAACTTATTATTCAGTATGCATGCATGAAGTGTAAAACAAGAAGGACATAGCAATATTACAATATATTATTTTATTACAATATTACAATATTGCGGTTATCGCGACAACCCTACGCTTATACACAAACACACACACACATATTAGGGCTGTAAGTTTAACTCATTAATTACATTAATTAATTACGGAAAAAAATAATGTGTTAAAATTTTTAACGCATTTAACGCACTTTCCCCACCCCTAGACCTACGTAGGTCATCTGACATTTCATACAGTTTATGCAGGGCAACAACTTACTGCGTGATATAGCCTATAGAATGCAGTTAGAATGTCCATAAAGATATGAAAGTGCGCTATTTTTATGGAGAGATTCATGCTGCACATTACATTGAGTCACTCTCACGTTAATGTATTACATTGATGTGCACTCGACATGTGTCGTTGAAAAATGCCATAGTAACCTCAAGTGAACTATAAAAATGAAATAGGAGGAGAATATCTCATATTTTTCCCTGGGTGCTCAACGCCTATACAGCCTACAGTTCATGATAGGCTATTGTTAACAAGTTTGTGAATATTTTGAATGAAAAAAAGGAAAAATAAAATAAAAGTGATACATCTGTCATACAGGGCTACTGTGCCTGCTTGATTTGTCTCCCCCCACTTTAATAATAAATGTGCACATATTGTGAATTAATTTAATAAACTTAGTAACCTAGCTTTCTTGGTAGCCTTCAGTAAATTAACTTCTCTAAGAAAAATATTAATAAAACATCAGCTGACCATATATTTATTTTCAATTTCATATTTCCATAATGATAAAAAAAAAATCAAGATAAAGTTCAACCAAACATTTAAATTCAGTCATCATTTACTCAACCTCGTTTAAATGAACCTCGATGAATGTATACACTCACTTGAACATACTCATCAATGCATATATAAACTATTATTATTTATTTGTTTCTTTGGATCTTTCTGTGTAAGTGTTTGTGTGTGTGTGTGTGTGTGTTTGTGTGTGGTTTTGAGAGGTGTGATTTAGTTTGAGTACACTCATTCTTCTCAAGGACTGTGAGTCATTAGTCTGTGTCTCTCTTTTAATTTCATTTTACCTTTAGTGGGACTCATCTGCTCTAAGCTGAATTAACACATTCACAGCAAAGTGTTTAAAGTGCTTACATGGTGACAAGAAATTGAGATCCTGCTGTGCACTCTTTGTGTATCTCAGACAGAGATAGTTAGTAATACCTATATATTCTTTAAGGTGTCCACCACTGCAGAGAGAGATGGAGAGCCGAATTGAATATACTGAGTTAGACTCCTGCCCTCTTGTGTTTGTTATATACCAGTGCAGTGGAGCTTTATCATTTAAAGCAGAGGAACTGATGTTCAGTACATGCCTTGCAGATATTTACCTCAGATCCAAATGTCAAGAATCTGCACCCTTAATCTGTGTTTAATCATGTGTCAAATTGAAGTGCAACTTTAATGTGTATTTTTCAATGCGCTTTGTCACTTGAAAAACAGGATGCAAGTTATTTTTATGATCCCGCTGTTAAAGTTAATTTCTGATTTGCATTCTAATGCCATACAAGGTCTATGCATTTCCCAATACCCAGTGGGTAATCTCATTGGATGCATTGTGTTTTGACATATTCAAATGTGGATCAAATCATACCACAAACATTCCTCAAAAGCATACTGTATTCTAGATTGTGGTTTAAATGACAGACCCGCTGCTTACAGCTGGCCTAATAAATGCACTGTTCCACTGTAGAGAGTAAGTCTTGAGGGGTGTTATATAACAACACAGGGTGTCTGTGCACAAGTGGAAATTATTAAAATAAATACCGCCATGCCTTATATGTTCTACCTGCTACTGTTTATACAGTATGTGCGTATTAAATCCGGTGCAGTTATAGTATCAAGTAACCTCCAAAATCTTCACCCTCTCTCAGTTCCTGCCTCTTCTTTTTGCTGTATTAAAGAGAGAGAGGGAGAGAGGGAGATGGAGAGAGAAAAGACAGAAAGAGAGAATCCCCATTCGGTGGTGTGCCTTTGCTACTGCTGTCAGCTGAAATGCCTCATCCAGCAACAAAGCGTAGCGTATTTCTCCCTGCATGCCTGATGCCCATGTGTGCATATGAATCCCTAGCCCAGAGAGACCGATACGGCAACCCGCCGCAATGCTCTGCTGGGAGCGCATACCGAGGGATGTGATCCGCTTCTGACTCTCTTCTTCCTCATCTTGATTTCCTTTCCTTAAGAAGCTTTGCTGCCACACCAATCCATATGCCACACAATACCTGCAATGTTTTTTGCATGTTATTGTGCACTGAGGTCCAATGTGAAGGTAAGACCATGCTGTGAATGTGAACTTTTGTGTGTACTACTCTACATGTGTGAGTGTCACATGGAGCTATACGATTGTGCGGTGTGGCTGCACAGGTGGTTTTGGCATCTGTGAATTACCACACCGGAATATATTTCTATCAAGCTTGGCAGAGCTGCTTGATTTTTACATAAATTGTTTTGTGCTGTGATTTTCTAGAAGTAATAGAGGAGGTCTATCTAAAAGCATTGGAGGTTTTTTGACAGCTGTAGTACCAGTAAGAAATGCTTAAAATTATGATGAAAGAGCGCTCTCTCTTAAAATCTCTCCAAAGATTAAAGTGTAGACTAGTATATCTGTGTACTTGTAGTCTTGTACAAAGTCTAAAGATTCGTAGGACTTTCTCGATGTCACTCTCTATCATGTACATTTGCATAATTTATTAATCATAATATATATATATATATATATACATGTGTGTGTGTGTGTGTGTGTGTACATGTGTGTGCATGTGTTTATTTGGTATATTTAAAGAGTTAGTTCTCCCAAAAATTACATTTCTGTCGTTAATTACTAACACTCATGTCGTTCCAAACCCGTAAGACCTTTGTTCTTATTCGGAACACAAATTAAGATATTTTTGATGAAATCCAAGAGTTTTTTTTTTTTTAATCCTCAATAGAAAGCAATGAAATGACCACATTCAAGGTCCAGAAAAGTAGTAAAAACATTGTTAAAATAGTCAACGTGACTACAGTGGTTTAATCTTAATCTTTAATCTAATGTTATGAAGCGACGAGAATACTTTTTGTGCGCAAAAACTTATTTTTGTTTATTTTTGTTTTTTGCACATAAAAAGTATTCTTGTCGCTTCATAAAGCCCGGAACACACCATGTTGATGCCGAAGAACTAGCGCCGATGAAAGCAGACTGCGGGGTTGGCTCACGTCGGCAGTGTCTGGGTCCAAAGTTGCCCTGACACACCAAACCGACGCTCGACATCCGACGGCCAAGTAGCACGTCCGTTCTGCATCTGCGTAAGAAGAAATGCCTTTCCATACGAGCTGGTAGCAGTAGCTGTACAGCCAATCAGAATGATCAGATGACCCAACTGACCGACGAGCTCCGATGACGATTCTACATGTCGCATTGGCTGAAAAAAAGCTGACGAGGACCAACTTCAGCCGACGATGCGGAACACACTGAGAAAACTTAGTCGGCCGACGAACAAAAACTGCCAACCGTCGGCTTGGTGTGTTCTGGGGTTAACATTAAGGTTGAACCACTGTAGTTTTGACTATTTTAACAATGTCTTTAATATCTTTCAGAACCTTGAATGACAGTAATTACGTTGCTTTTTTGTGGGGGATAAAAAAAAAAAAATGGATTTAATCAAAAATATCTTAATTTGTGTTCTGAAGATGAACGAAGGTCTTACGGGTGTGGAACGACGTGAGGGTGAGTACTTAATGACAGAAATTTCATTTTTGGGTGAACTAACCCAAGTATGGTTTAAGTATGGTTAATATCTTAATAATTATGTCTATCTGTCCAACTCATTTTTTGCTGCAGTTTTCTATCTAGAGTTTGGCTACTGAGGACTAAGAGGTGTTTAATTTGCTGTTACTGCACCTGTCAGCCTCATTTCCCCCACCTCCCTCTGCTGACAGAGCAGGAAGTGCCCTGATAATGCAAGGTGGGGCAGTCATCTCCACTTTGTTGAAGACTAGAGAAAGATTCTCTGAAACACAGGTGACCAGTTCAGATATACCTTGGCTGTTCTCTATTCTTTGTAGACATGCATATAGAGAAGATTTCGTTTGGGACTAGTTTCTAATGTTGGAAAATTGCTACTTGTCTGGAGGAGGTGGTGTTCTGCTTTCCTCTGCAGCTTGTAATGGATTTATCTGAGGGAAGCTGTGTTCTCGTGCATCAAGCTGACAGTAAACATGATGCCGAGGATGCAGGGGTGGACATGCTGGTGATGAAAAGAGAGGAAGTGTGCATGTGAAGCCAGAAACCATATGGATGATTTGGTTCTTTAGAATTTATAGTAATAATTTTGCAGTATGTGATTGAATGCAAGTGTGTGTGTGTGGGAGTGTGAGGGGCTGTGTATGTGTGGGAAGAGATTAATGCCAGTGTGTGTAGAAGCCTGCATGTGAGAGTATGTATGGGGGTGGATGTGTGTAGAGGAGTGAAACTGAGCTCTTTCTGTCTTTTTCTCTCTGGCATCAGTGGGCTGTATAATAACACACTTGATCTGTCTATGCCAGTGGGCATCTCAGAACTAAAGGCCAGCAGTGTTTAGGCCAGTAACATTACCCAATACTCTCTCCCACGTCAGTACTGCTACACACAACCTTATTGCTTCTTCTGGAGCATCATGAATCAGTGGACCTAATTTAGCAGTAGAAGCTAAACTTGAGCTAGAAGCTAGAATGATTGAACATTTTTTTTTTAATTGCAGTAATATTTCACAATATTACTGTTTTGACTGTATTTACATGAACGGTCTGAACAAATTAATTCACTAAAACGAATAACAATGACGTCCATTGGAACCACTTGGTTGATATTTTCTTTGGACTTTTCTTTACTGTGAATTGTGCTCAAAGACTACTTTAGTTTACCATCCTTTCTTCTTGAGTTGAGTCATCAAAAGCACTGGCTTTCATTTGTAAAGTCATTTGTGCTTTTTTTTTTAAATACAGAAATATGTTCTTCTCATTGACTACAGGGCAAGTGTTCCATTCAATGCAATAAATAAATAAAATAAAACTTAGGCTACATCCATACGAAGCCAGAGCTTTTGCTATCCAATCTTTTTTTTTCCTCGTCTCAAAAAATATCTGCGTACACACGAAACCACTGAAACAGACTAAAAACGATGTAGTATACATGCCAGATCAGTATGTGGCGCTGTAATTCTGCCACAGGGATACACTAAAAATGGAGAATAAGACTTGGAGTATGCGCATAAACCTTGTGCGCTATTTACAAACTTTAGTAAAGCTTAGAAATAAATCTTTATTTTAGTTAAGCTACTAGGCTCTGTTGCTTCTGCGGAAAGAACACAAGCATGTAGTCCGCTATTGTTGTTGTTGTTACTGTTTTGTGCAGTTAGTGGTGTCTGACTAGGGTCAACATGTGAGGTGATAACATCATCGTTTCACAAAATATACAGATTGGCTGTACACACGAAAATGCAAGGGCGTCGTTTTCAGATTTATCCACTCTGGGACCAGTTTAAAAAAATAGCGGTTTCACCTTCTGAAAACGCTGGATCCGTCTGGACGAAACACCTATCCGATACAAAATTTTTGAGTATACAGCTAAACTCGTCTCTGTGTGGACGGGCCCATAGAGTAAGTTTATGAGCAAAAAGATTTGACCTCTCTTATTCACTGTTTTAGAATTTATATTTGGGTTGAAGAGCCAGCTGATGGCAATTAACATGCTGCATATCCTCTCTTCAAGATAATGATAGTCTGAGCCAGGAATAGAGCTAGATTTAGTTCTTTACCCTCTCACATAAAGGAAACACTCTGTCCGAACACATTGTGCACAGTATTGCTCTACATAGTAGCTTTTCCAACCGTTGTGTGTGTGTGCAGCCGGGGACCATAGGGCTTTCCGGCCTGTGAATTCAGACTGGGAAAAAGAGGTACTCAGACAGTACTGACCCATCTGCTAAAAATGTTGAGCAAGCTTTGAGTCATACAGTCATGAATATTTCACAAGGAAATCTTATTCAATTCTGTTGATGAATGCAGTAACGCTTGCTGAGAGTTATGGACATATCTCCATCCTGTACCTGCAGTGTGGGCTAGAACAATTTGGTGAATTGTTTGTTTCTTTCTGAAGATAACAGTTATGTCCATTTTGTGACAAGAATTTGAATGAGATTTTTTTTTATATAGTCAGCTCCTGATAACTTTGCATATATTTATATTTTACTGGATTCAGTGTTGTGGATTAAAGGTTTTGGTCATGGTAGCTTTATTCTGGGTTTCATCTGGCTTTAACTAGCAGTCAAACAGTGGTGTTGATGTTTGATGTCTTTGTTGTGCGTTGTGGAATTCTTGCCTGTTCCCCTGGTGCTTTCTTAGAAGCGGACAAGCTTGTGTTCTCTTGTGCATGTGTTTGTTCATTGCATATATGTGTGTGGTTTCCGTGTGTTCTCATTAGTGCAGGCAGAGTCACCACCGCCCACTACAGCTTCATTAAACCTGCTGCAGTTTTAACTCTCACGCACATATTCACGGCTGTCTGTCACTGTATCGCATACACATTAATCACACAAGCTCAGCTTGTTCCTGTCAGGCTTTGCTAGCAAACACTCACACAAATAGCCCATTATAGTTAACCAGTGTAGTATAGATTCTTAAATATTCTAAGGAAAATGTAAGTGGTTTTTGCCTGTGCAAAAGTTGCCACCATTATGTCAGGGTTGTTGCCAGTTCATTGCTTTGTTGTTACTAGGGTGTCCTGGGTGATTTCCAGCTGTTTTCTCACTTAGCCTTAAGTCAGAAAGAACCCAACATCAAGTCTCTATTAGGGGTGTAAATCGGACAGTTCATCATAATTCGATACAATATCGATTATCATAGCCATAAAGTTTTATCATATCAAAAAGTTCTGCGATATGATTTCAATACGATTCGATTCAGGGGTATATTGATCAGAATTTCGATATTATGATATTAAGTGCCTATTTTACACATTTTAATTAACTCACAACTGCAACCAAAATATATAACATAAACATTTATTTCAAAATTTCACATCCTGCACCCTGATTGGGACATCCACAAATTAAAAATTCACACAGTAATCTAATGACGGCTTATGACATCACCACAGTCAAGGAAGTATTTTAGATTTCTGTGCTAAAATATGTAATGTCAAAAAACTGATAAACAAGGGAAAAAAATAAAATTAAAAGCCATTTCTTTTATATGCATAGCACAGCTTTTTAATGAAGCAACAGCATATTATCGGTAGGACAGAACAAGATAGGCTATTAATATTCTTTCATTGTGCAAAAGTGTTATAATATGAAAGGCTCCAATACAGAGCGGCACAAAGTGCTTATGCGCTTCCTGTGTGCAGAATGATGCTCTTGAAGCAACAGAGTCACAGTGTGCAGCGCTCCTATGCAGCAGTTTGAGCATTTTCTTTTAACACTTTTAAAATTCAGTTACTGTGTGTGTGAAGAATGCTTCATAGCGCTCTATTCTCCAGTGTTGTGATCTAACAGACACCCGGTAGAAAGTAACATGATTTAGAAACAGCAATAAACTCTATTAAGATGAAGTCCTTTTATGCAAAACCATAGACATTTATCTACTGAAGCACAAAAATAAGTAAAAGAAGACTAAATTCCGTGGCATATTTGTGCGCTGTTTGAGATGTGTGCGCGCTGCTTTTTGCAAGACTTTTGTGAAGATTCAGTACTGGCCCGATCGGGACAGTGACAGGTCCATCTACTGTCCCGAGCGTCTTTCACAAGCTCTGAAATGTAGAAAACCCTAGAAATTAATTGGGTTTTTGCATTTAAGTGGAATGGAAAAATAACTGAAAGGTTTCGATACCCTTTTTTTTAAACAACGATTTTTAAATTTTTTTATTTATTTATTTATTTATTTACAAAAAACAAACAAACAAAAACCCTGAATCAAGGGACAAGTTGCATAGTGGAATGCAAAAATGTGTTTTGTGTGAATGGCCCTTAAGACTGTTGAATCTCTGGTTAACTAATGTAGTTAACTGATGTTAACAAATGGAACCTTATTGCAAAGTGTTACAGAATTTTTTTAATTTTTTCATCCAAGTGAAAACCATAAGTCTGATTACTTCAAAAATTAACAGTACACTTTTTCTTAACAGACCATGTTATCTGAAGCATCATTCATGTTTGTAGCACAACAGTGAATTTGACTTATTCGCCAAACTCTAATAATAGAGTTCGAGGTTTATTAAAATCACTGGTGTCAAAAGTATTCACATTCATTACTCAGGTAGAAGTATTGGTACTAGGGTTTAAAAAGACTTCTGTAGAAGTTGAAGTATCAACTCAAGCTTTTTACTCAAGTAAAAGTGTAAAAGTACTGGTTTCAAAACTACTTAAAGTATAAAAGTAAAAGTAATGTAAGGAAAAAAATGCCATTAAGGACAAAAGCTTAGGCCGCGCCACAGGGGCCTACTGTGCACTACCCCACCTCCTCAAAAAAACATTTTTCTAAAGGCCATAATGACTATAATGTTATATTAAAATGTTAATGTTGAAAAATTTGCATTGCACTAGGCTACCTGTTTCTACCAACCTCCTCCCTGGTGCTTGGTTGGAACATTTCGCTCGAGTTCTCTCCTTGAGTCTTCGTACTTGGCTACAAATGTCTGCTATGTCCAGTGTTGGGGGTTTACGAGTTACAAAGTTAGTATAGCCTACTTATCACAACATTGTCAATCGCGTTGTCAATCGCAAACGCTAATTTATTCAAATGTCTCTCTACCAAAGAACCTACTGTAGCTTAATTTGCGATGGGCGAAGAGAAAGCACCGTTTGATAAATGAGACAGTTGTGGAGAAATAATAACTTTTAAGAAATAATCTTTTTTGAGTAATGACTCCAACACTGGCTATGTCCTCCTTGCTGGAGTGTGACATGATTTGTGTCATGTGCAGGTGCGATGGATTGCGTACAACCAATAGGGTGTCGGAATGGTATATGTTTATACTTCTCATACAACCTAATACAACATAATTGTGTGAAAATGTAAGGAGTAGAAGTAAAAAGTCGGCTGAAAAATAATTACTCCAGTAAAGTATAGATACCCAATATTTCTACTTAAGTAAGGTAACAAAGTATTTGTACTTCGTTACTTGACACCTCTGATTAAAATATATATATATATAATATATAATAATAGTGATTATTACTATTTACTATGTAATTACTAAACTGTTCACTTGATTTGAGAGTCATTTAAGCTGGAAAAATCTCTTGTTGTTGTACCTGTCAGCTGTCGGCTTCCTGAGCGGTAACCGTGTTACAGTACACTTTTTTCCGTGTGGGCTCGGTGGCCCTTCCTCTATTGGTTGCTGCTTGGCTGTGCTCCCTGCAGTAGTCTTGCTGAGTGCCGCAGAGTGCTGGATGCAGCGGTGAGGAAGTGATTCAGGGCCTCCCCACATCTCTGGCATGCTCGCACACACACATACACACACACACAAACCCGATGTGCACAGTCTCCGAGTCTGCCCAGAGAAAAGGAAGCCAGTCCACAGAACATGAACACCTCTCTACTGTACGATTGAACACTCACTGAAACACACACACACACACACACACATACACACTCAGAAGCATGCAGGAACAGAAAGTGAGGAGCACAGAGGTAAGCAAAAAAGACTTTATACATCATGTCAAGTGTGGAGAGGAGGAGGACCATAAAGCTGAAGTGATTAAGTGTTGTTTCGATGCTCTAGTTGTCAGTGTCGTAAACATTGTAAGTTGGCATTGCAAACTGTTGTCGAGAGTGGTTTTCCGTCTGTCGTAAGAAACTCTGCAGCAAAGTGACTCACCCTAAAAGCTAGTTGTCTTTCTCTTTATAGTTCCTTTTATTGTCATTTTGTTGTTTCAACTTTCTGTCAGGTCTTTTACTTTCTGTTTTCCTTTCACTTCATCTGTTTCCTCTTCCTTTTATCTTATGTTTCTTTCAGATTCAAGTATTGCAGAGAGCACTTGATATCATCCCTCTCCTTCTGTCTCTCATCATTCTTGATTTGTTTTTATGATCATTGTGATTTTATTAGTTACACTACACACAAGACTCTCTTGTTTGACTTATGTGTGCACCAGCAAGCATGTGGCTGTATACTGAGACTGTGCGTGTGTGTATGTGTTTGTGTTTGAAGCTCATGTGTTAAGGCGGGCATTTGCGGTGAGGTCTGATACCCCGCTGCATGACGCTTTTTCTTATGTTTGCTTCCTCTGGTGGTGATGACACTTCCACTCAGGGGTATTTAGAGAAAAAGAAAGGGCTCAGCACTGAGCCCTGAGGTACACCATTACTTAGCCAGACACCCCTACTGGCTTTTGTGTGGACAGAGTGACATAATAAAAACAAGACAAAAA
This sequence comes from Megalobrama amblycephala, assembly GCF_018812025.1. Taxonomy (NCBI): domain Eukaryota; kingdom Metazoa; phylum Chordata; class Actinopteri; order Cypriniformes; family Xenocyprididae; genus Megalobrama; species Megalobrama amblycephala. The sequence continues at coordinate 50,262,364 of NC_063045.1, forward strand.
GATAAAAAGTAGAAAGAGAGGGGGAATGAATAGAGATTTTGTGAGTTGAACATGTTCCCAGTCTGTGTTCACACGGTCTCTGTTGATCAGCTCCAATCAGGATCTCTGACTACATCCTTCATCCTTCTGCCATCTCATCTGCTCCCCTCAGAATAACGCCATTGTTCACACTGGCTCTCGTGTTTCGGCCTGGCTACACTGCTGTTTGGACCCAGACTGTCTGTGTGTGTGTGTGTGTGTGTGTGTGTGTGTGTGTGTGTGTGTGTGAGAGAGAGAGAGAGAGAGAGTGCTCATGTTACCTCCTTACTGTGCCTTGTTAGAGTGGTAAACATGAGCAGCTAACAGATGCAGGGTCTGTTCCTGTATATCAGTGACACACACGCATACAAGTGTTAAATAGTGCACATCTTTAAAATAGTTTTCCCCACTACTATCTGCCATTGGATCAGAAGAGTTTATTTTCCTCTTAATATGGGCCTCCCTGGTTTGTCGTCTGCTTTATAAACCTATTATGAATATAAAATGGGTGTTTTCAACTAGATGGAACTGGATTCAATATTTTGAATGCTCCAAGATTGGCTCCGATCCCAATCTGACTTCTGAATTGTTACGCCGCCTGAATCATAATCTTACAGCTTTCGTTTGTTGGCCAGAAGAGAACTGGCCCCCTGACTGAGCCTGGTTTCTCCCAAGTTTTTTTCTTCATTCTGTCACCTGATGGAATTTGGGTTCCTTGCCACTTTCGCCTTTGGCTTGCTTAGTTGCGAACACCTACTATTCAACAATATTATATAGATGAATATATATAGATTAAATGCACTATAGAATTAGAGAGTAGAGTTAGAGTATATTAATAATGTTCCTGTTATCACTGTAAAGCTGCTTTGAAACAATCTGTATTGTAAAAGCGCTATATAAATAAAGGTGACTTGACTTGACTTTTGAAACTTAAGTATGAAAATTTAGTGGAAAATGTAACACATTTTAAGATGTGCCAGTACCAGTGGTGTATAAAGTACTCGAAAACCATACTTGAGTAAAAGTATAGATATCTTACCAGAAAATGACTTTGGTAGAAGTTAAAGTCACTGTTTAGAATATTACTTAAGTAAAAGTTTTAAAGTATGTGATATTTTTTGTTCTTAAGTACGAAAAGTATTTTTTTTTATATATTAAACGTACTTAAAGGATTAGTCCACTTTCATGTTCATGTCTTTCTTTCTTCAGTTGAAAAGAAATTAAGGTTTTTGATGAAAACATTCCAGGATTATCCTCCTTATAGAGGACTTCAATGGCCTCCAGACGGTTGAAGGTCAAAATTACAGTTTCAGTGCAGCTTCAAAGGGCTTTAAACGATACCAGACAAGGAATAAGGGTCTTATCTAGAGAAACGATCGGTCATTTTCGAAAAAAATACAACTGTATATGCTTTATAAACACAAATGATTGCCTTGCACGTGCTTCCGCCAAAACCACATTTTCGTATTCTTCAAAAAGCGTATGCTGTATTTCCTACGCCTTCCCTATTCTACTTACGGAAAGAATATACAGTTGCTTGCTTGCAGTCTGTGTTCCTCTGACTTTATTTTTGTAGTACGTAACGAAAATGCTTTGGGAAAATGTATTGGAGTAAAAGTATGCATTTTATTTAGGAAATGTAGTGGAGTAAAAGTAAAAGGTGACAGAAATATAAACTTAAGTAAAGTACAGATTCTCCCAAAAAATACTTAAGTACTGTAACGAAGTATTATTACTTTGTTACATTACACCACTGCTGATTTAAAGGGGACATATTCCCCTTTTCACAAGATGTAATATAAGTCTCTGATGTCCCCAGAATGCCTCTGTGAAGTTTCAGCTCAAAATACCCCACAGATCATTTATTATAGCTTGTCAAATTTGCCCCTATGTGTGTGAGCAAAAACACGCCCTTTTTGTGTGTGTCCCTTTACATGCAAATAAGCTGCTGCTCCCGGCCTCCTTTCCAGAAGTGGGTGAAGCTTTAACAGCTCGTGCTTGAGATACCCAACAACAACAAAACTGCAGAATCTCACGCAGCGAAATTGTCAGTAGCGGTGTTCAGCCTTACATTGTTTGAACTGGAGTTGGACACTGACTGGACATTTCTGAATGTTTAGTGGATAATTTTATGTAGTTATTGTGGAGTTGATTCAACTCATCGACTAGCACAGGGTAGGCAACGTCGGTCCTAGAGAGCCGCTGTCCTGCAAAGTTTATCTCTAACCCTAATTAAACATGCCTGAATAAGCTAATCAAGGTCATCAGGATTACTAAGACTATAGGCCGTTGAGTTTTTTTTTTTTTTTCAGGGTTGGAGCTAAACTCTGCAGTACAAGTGGTTCTAGGACTGACGTTGCCTACCCCTGGACTAGCATGTACCGTCATGTTAATCTTTTGTGTAAATCCAGTGTTGAATTGATCCCTGTTTGTGAAGCAGTACGGCGTAAAATGATTTGCACAAATATATAACACTTTACCGACTTACTTTGGCACATTTCCTTCATAAATGAAATTCAACAACGGTGTCCTCAGTGGCTCAAATGCCGAGAGACTATGGAGACTCTTATGTTCGTTGGTACATCCAATAACAGAACATTTGTAATGTTTATTATTATTATTAATTTTTATTTATTTATTTATTTTATTTTATTTTTGGCACAGACCTTGTATATCTCCAGCTGCTAAAGTGAGGAAACAGAAATAGTGGACTGCTGCGGCTCTCTCAGGGTGGTATCTATGCTAATAAGCAGATCGTCACAAGTCATGAGTGGGCCTTCTGGAACCACTCATTTCGAGAGACTGTTTATGATTTATGGAAAAAGAAGTGGGTGGATTTTTACCATTATAGGCTGTTTTTTTTTACACACACTGTGGACACATCTGTGTTCAAACACCTTATAAATGTGAATTTTATACGGATGTGTGTCACATCCGCATCATATGAGTCAGGTCTCAAAGTGACAGCAGCCTAATATACCTGCTGCAGACTGTGTCATTAATGTTCTTCAAAGAACAAAAGAAAAAGAGAAAATCACTCACTGGTCTTGATTGTATAACTTTAGTAGATTTAATAAGGATTAATCTGTATTTAATTTACATACTTGTCTTAATGTTTGAACTTTATTAGTTAGGATAATAGTTTTTGTTGTGGTGTAAAAATTGTTATTGGGAATTGGAAAAAACAATGGAAAGAATAACTTTTTTTTTTTTTTTTTTTTTGCAAGGGCCAGTGGAAAAAAAGTTTATGTGAAGATTGTCTTCACATAAACATGAATTAAAATCTAATTTCATCTAATATCATCCCCATAAATTGAGAAAAAAAATATCTTTATTAATTTTTTTTTTTAGATTATTTGATTTTATTATTATGATTTCCCCACTGTATAATACATGGTTTATGCAAATATGTGTTGTATTTTATCAACTGAATTATCGCACATTAGAAAAAAGCTAATTTAAATTGAATTTGTTATTCTAAAAACTATAATTTTTACATTTTTTATTTTATTTTGTTTTATTGACTGCCAAAATTTTACTGCATTCCTGGAAGTCATTATAAAGTATATTGAGTCTTTGATTTGGGTGTTTTGGTTGGTTGCTAGTGTGCTTTGAGGGGTTGCTAGGTGATTGCTTACTGGCCCAAGTTAAAATAGCCCATCCTCATGTCTCTATGATATTCTGGTCCCTAGATATGGCTCGGTTCCAAACTTATTTGACTGTTTTTATCATCCGCCAGGTGAAAACTAATGGCACACTTCATCTCAACAAATGCTGAGTTACTGTATGACATTAAAAATCGCCTAAATACATATATAATATATAATAAAGTCATTAGGGCCAACCGGTTGTCACAGACACGTCAGGTTCCAACGTCACCCAATCACAGCGCGCACCTTCTCCAGAGTACTGATCACCGCCACCTGCACCTCATCACTCATCTCATCAACAGCACCATAAAACACACACGCACACAGCACTCCACGTCCGGTCTCGTTCGCATACCCTCAATGCTATGCTTACCTCAAGGACTCCTCTTCGTATACTCACCTGTCTCCAGCGTGTCCCTTCCTTCTGTGTGCCTCGTCTGCTGTGTGAGTGTGTCCCCGTCAGCTCCCAAGTTCTCCAGCGATCTCAAAGCTCCAGCGTGTATCTACAGGTTACAGTTCCATCGCCCATCCCACTCACCAGCCTGCTCCGCAATAAACCCAAGTCTCTGTCCTGGACCCCGGTGGCCACCAACGCCTTCAACCAGCTCAAGGAAGCCTTCACCAAGTAGACTCCATCCATGCGCCTTCTTCTCCCGCAAGCTCAGCCCGGCGGAAGTCAACTACTCCATCGGTGACAGGGAACTTCTTGCTATCAAGCTTGCCTTGGAAGAGTGGAGGCATTGGCTGGAGGGAGCCAAACACGCGTTCCTGGTACTGACGGATCACAAAAACCTGGAATACCTCCGTTCAGCAAAGAGATTAAATCCTCGACAAGCTCGCTGGGCCATGTTCTTCTCCCGCTTCAACTATACTATCTCCTTCCGCCCTGGTACTAAGAATGTGAAGGCAGACGCTCTTTCCCGCCTACATGCTCTGGAGGAAAAAACCAAGGAACCAGAACCCATCATACCCAGCTCACTCATCGTAAACCCCATCTCCTGGTCAGAAGAGACCATTCCCTCCTCCAATGCCTCCACGAACCCTCCGCCGGGCTGTCCACCTGGCTTGCTCTACCTCCCACGGACACGACGCACTCCCACCATTCACTCGGCTCACACGTCACTTGGCACTGGTCACCCGGGGGTCAATGAGACCCTCTCGTTGCTAAAAGAATGCTTCTGGTGGCCAGGGATGGCAGCAGATGTCAGAAGGTACGTGCAGGGCTGTAGGGAGTGTGCCATCTCCAAGTCTCCTCGTCATCTGCCAGCTGGGAAACTCCTTCCGCTGCCCGTTCCTGATCGCCCATGGTCACACCTAGGAGTGGACTTCATTACTGATCTCCCTGTCTCCGAAGGAAACACCACCATCCTAGTTGTTGTTGACCGCTTCTCAAAGTCATGCCGTTTAATTCCACTTCCTGGACTGCCCACTGCTATGGCCGAGCTACTCTTTAACCAAGTTTTCAGATACTTCGGAATTCCAGAGGATATTGTCTCCGACCGAGGGCCTCAGTTCATATCCAGAGTATGGAAGTCCTTCTACTCCCTCCTAGGTGTGGCCGTTAGCCTGACTTCTGGATACCACCCCCAGTCGAACGGGCAGATGGAGAGGAAGGTACAGGAGATTGGCCGCTTCCTCCGTACCTTCTGTCATGACCACCAGGACTCTTGGAACCAGTTCCTGGGTTGGGCCGAGTACGCCCAAAACTCTCTCCGCCAGTCTACTACAGGGCTTACACCGTTCCAATGCGTACTCGGTTACCAACCCCCACTGTTCCCCTGGGATGGGGAACCCTCCAACGTTCCAGCAGTGGATTACTGGTTCCGAGAGAGCGAGAGGGTATGGGACTCAGCTCACCATCAGCTGCAACGAGCCCTGCGCAGACGCAGGATGGTAGCCGATCCTCCGACGTTCTGACACCCCAGTCTTCCAGCCTGGTCAGATGGTCTGGCTATCTAACTCGCGACATCAGACTGCGTCTGCCCTGCAGAAAGCTGAGTCCCAGGTTCATTGGCCCATTCCCCATCGTCAAGCAGGTCAACCCAGTCACCTACCAACTCCGTCTTCCACCTGGGTATCGTATACACCCCACTTTCCATGTGTCACTCCTCAAAGCTCACCATCCCTCTGTTCTTCCCACAGGACCTGACGTGGCTCCCGCCGAACCCCCCCTTCCACTCATCCTAGAGGACGGAGCTGCGTACGAGTACCCTGAGTGACCGGCACCGCGGGAAGAGGACGACCACCACGGCGTCGGGGTCCTCGGCCCTCTGGAGCGGGCCGTGGGGGGGGGGGGACTACTGTCACAGACACGTCAGGTTCCAACGTCACCCAATCACAGCGCGCACCTTCTCCAGAGTACTGATCACCGCCACCTGCACCTCATCACTCATCTCATCAACACCACCATAAAACACACACGCACACAGCACTCCACATCCGGTCTCGTTCGCATACCCTCAATGCTATGCTTACCTCAAGGACTCCTCTTCGTATACTCACCTGTCTCCAGCGTGTCCCTTCCTTCTGTGTGCCTCGTCTGCTGTGTGAGTGTGTCCCCGTCAGCTCCCAAGTTCTCCAGCGATCTCAAAGCTCCAGCGTGTATCTACCTGCAAAGAAAAGGACAGTAAATATACCTCATATTACCTGCTCAAGTCTATCTGCAACCAGTTCACTCACCTGTGTGATTCACCCTGCTCTACTGTGGTCTAATAAACAAACTGTTACCCGTTACATCTGTGTCTGTCTCCAGTCTACTGTAACACCGGTAATGTCAAATTAAAATTTGATTTAATCATTGCACTATAAGTGATGAAGTCCACCCCTTCTTAGGACGTACTGTTATTCACCCCACTGTTCACCTCCTTCTTAACAATTTCTAATGATTGAATTATTGACATTTCACTGTCAGGACTAATTGACATAGATGCTGAATATTGGGAGGGTTCGTGACCCCCAGAAAGAACTGTGCCGTAAGCACTTTATTAGAGTTTTTTCCTCTGACTGTGCTCTTCTTCCAGCCCAGAAGGCCTTCAGACAGGATATGAGGAGGAGTGTACCCAGATAGAAGCATGTTTTGAGGCCAAGATGCCCGATCTCTCAGTGTCAGCATTATCACAGTGTTCTCACTGCTTTGGTCATCAAACTCATGTGTTGTTTGTTAATTATTTTTTGTGAAATTGTGCTTCTATTTTAAAATCACAGGTACAGAGAGGCGCTGGGAGGGATAGGCTCATGCTGTGTGTCCTTTAGCTGCCGGTGGCATCATAAGAACTTTGTTACTCGTTACGGTTACATGCAAGCTGGATTCTGCCATGAGGCAGGACAAAATTAAACTCAGCTCAACTGGAATTCTGGATCTCTCTACCTAGTAACTAAATTTGTTTTAACATTGTTTTAGTCAGGTTTTGATTCCATGATCTAGCTCAGCATTAAAGGAATATCCAGGGTTCAATACAAGTTAAACTCAGTTGACAGTATTTGTGATGTAAAATGGATCGTCCATCCTTAAAAAAAAAAAAAACCTAAATAAATAAATAAAATAAATTTAAACAAATATTGAGGTTATAGTGAGGCACTTTAATGAATTGAATGGTGCCCATTTTTACCCCATTACCCCAGCAGCTGTATTATTTTAGTTTTTAATATTTGTTAATATTTAAAATTAACTTTTACTTTTATATTTTCAGTGTTCATTTTGATTTTAAGTTTTAATATTTTCATTTGCTTATTTCATTTTGCTTATTTTTTTATTTTCATATTAGCTTTTGCTTCATTATTAGTTTTTCATTTAGTTTTTATGCTTTATTTCAGTTAGTTTCCATGGCATCAGTTCTATTTTAAAACTATTCTAGTTTTTCATCAAGTTTAAGCTTTTCATTTAATACTTTATTATTTTGTTTTCAGCTTTTATTTTATTTCAAGTTTTAACAGAAGAATTAATACATTAAGCTGCAAAGCAACTTAAGAATTTTACAGTCATTTTAGGGTTTTAGTGAGTTCAAAATTTTTTTTTTTTTTTTTTTTTTTTTTTTTTTTGTAGGCCTAATCAACATTGTCACAAATGTCGATTGTTGATTGAGCTCAATTCATACTGAACCTGGAACACATTTGCCAATATTTCGAGTACACTAACCTTATTAAAGTAATGTTATTGTTAAAAATAACTTCCACAACCCAGCTCAACCCAGTCAAAATGAGCTATCTACTGCTTCTCATGTCTCAGGTGTAAGCCGAGGAGTTGCCCCTACACTGTCCTGTTTTATTGGAGATAATTGCCAGATAAAATGTCGCTGGGTATGATTACTAACAGCATTGCCATGATTAATAGAGTGATTAGCCAAGTGCTACGGGCTGTTATGTAGAGAGGGGGAGATTCTACATGGGAATCTTAATTAGGTTTTCCATGTTGTGTGAGTAAACCCACGCTGTAGGCTTATATAACCCAAAGCCACATTTACGATTTGTAAACCAGAGTATTTTTAGCATTATTTTTGAAAGGAAGATCCATATCTGGACTCTAATCCGTTCTGTGTAAAATCTGTTTGCTCCATTTTCCAGCTTATTGTTCATTACCATACAGCTATCCAAAAGTGTAAGCACGAAGACATGCCGACTGTAAGATTTGTTCGTTTATACACAATTTGTTATATTTGTTCAACAAATACACAGTTAATGAGGTTATCATGAGAGGCACTGTAAACATTGTGTTTGTAAACTATTTGTTTGGAACAGTTGTAACAGTTCAGTCGTGAAGGAAGTGAATGGAGATTTCTTTGGAGCTATCACTCTCAAGGGCTTTTTATACTGCACTTAACCCAGGGTAATTGTTTTTTTAAAACCAGAAGTAAGGCAACTTTTAACACTGAGTAGCCTGGGATTATGTTTATCCAGGTTTTTGATGCAATGGGTTATGATTTCAAATGTGGAAAGCCCATCAGAGTCTAATAATGGCTTGATTGTGTAACCTGGAAAAGTGTCACTGGTGAAAATTCAATTATATAAAGTCAAACAGTGTAGTTGGGGAATATTTTTTATTGAGTCGCTTGAAATCTTCTTGCTCTTCTTTTTATGTAGTTCCCAAGAGGCGTCTCAAAGCTCAAATCTAATTGTCCTTTACCACTGTAATTAAACAGCCTGTAAAAACCTATTACACTTCTAATTAATTTCTAGTTTGGATCCTGAGTCCACTGACAGCTTAGCCTCAAACTCCACTGTCCACAGTGAGCCCTGGGAATGCCTCTCCACACCATTCAACTACTTCAGGGTGATACAAGGCCCCACTGCGAAATTATCCCACATATTATGTGACTACTTGCCAATACTCGCAATACCTGCTTGAATGGTATCATATCAGTTGTAGCAGTTGTTGTGAAAATAAGACAGCTAGATTAAAGATTTTGAATTTAGTATTGCAGGGAGCTATGTAAAATTATGTAAATGATTGATGCATGGTTTTGCATTAAGCATGGATAAGTTTGTGAAAGGGCTTGAAAATAAATTTCTCTTCGAAAGGAAAGGCCAAAAATGTTTTAGAACCACCGTTTTAGTATAACTTTTTATTCCATGCATTTTGATGCTGAATTTGGAGCATACAAAGCACTTGGCTGTGTAAAGATGTGTTGAGAGAATACGATTTTATTAATGATTGTGGGTTACAATCTCAAAGGTTCTACGTAAACCATAGTATTGATTTGCAAACCCATAAAGTCCATCATAAATGCATCTTGACAGATTTACATGGACAGACCTTTAGCTCCTAGCCCTTGATGATATTGGCAGGTTGGATCCCTTCTTCCTGTGTTTTGCTGCAGGCCAAAGCAAATGACACATAGAGGAAGAGGTGCATCCATTTCAACCTGTACCACTGAGTGCTGATGCTTTACTGTTTTACCGTAATGTAGCACAGTCTGAGGCCAGACTGGATCTTCTTGTGCTGAAGGCATGCTGAAATATTAATGTCAGCTGGAGGGGGTTTAGCTGCAGCAGGTAGCCTTCATTCTAATGGTAGTGCAGAAATAAAAACAGGCTTACTAGACATATTACTGTGCTACAGAGTTGAGATGCTAACATTAGGAGGCCTCGAAAACAAACTCTTGATTAATCTTTCAGAGATCTTAAATGCGGTGTTGAGCAGAGGATATGTTTTTTATCTTCCAATTTAATTTTGAACAAGTCCATTTATTAATTTAATTTAATTAAACATGACTTACTAGTTGTGATACTTGAGGCTAGATGTAGAGATGTATTGTTGACCGAATCATCTCCTACATTATGGTGTGTTTTGTTTGTGCAAGCACCACTAGTTGATACATACTGTAAATGTAAAATTAATCAAAGCTTCAGGAGCACTTTCTGTAGTTCATAAAAAGTTTTGGTTCAGAAGATCATTTATCATTCAAAAGGGGTCAATAAGTTTTTTTTTTTATTTTAAAGAAATCAATTTAATAATCAGCTAGGATGCATTAAATTGATCAGAAGTGATATTAAAGACGTTTATAATGTTGCAAAAGAAAAAAAATAGAAATGTTTCTTGCACAAAATCAGCATATTAGAATGATTTCTGTAGGATCATGTGATACTGGAGAACGTAATGTAATAGAATGGATGCTGAAAATTCAGCTTTTCCATCACAGGAATAAAGCAGTTATTTTAAAATGTAATAATATTTCGTAATATAAAAACTGTAATATTACAGTATTTTTGATCAAATAAATGCAGCCTTGGTGAGCATATGAGACAAAAACATCAAACAATCTCCAAAAACATTTGAGCATTAGTGTACATCCTTGTGATGCCTCATCCCCAAGCAGTGGACAGTTGGTTCAATGTGAACCGTCATGTGGGGTTCTGGCAGGGTCTGACTAGCTGCAATCTCACAGTTTCTCTCTACACTGCATCTGTGTGACGCTCTGTGTGAATGCGCCCTCTAGTGGATTGCTTGAGCGCTTACCCTACCCACTTTCTGCTCCCCATGTGCACATAGTTCAGTAACTGGCTGCTTCCTGTTAATGAGACTATCAAACCCACTTTCTGAGTAATATGTTTGCATTTATTGTTAATTAAGTGCTGTGCCATATTTTATCCTGACAACATCGATATTGTAATTAGCATGCAGCATATCACTTGAAGAACCAAACCCTATATTTGTAATTACAGTTAATGTAGACCTCACTTCCTGTGCTGATTAGTGCTCATGATCCATTCTATGCTGTGTGTTGAGCTGAATCAGGAGCTTGCTATTGGAGAAAATAGAAAAGATCAGCACACGGATGGATTGGTTTTAAAGGGTGAGGAATATTTTCTTGACCAAAGCCAGATTTTGCTTCCTTGTGCCAACCATGCGAACGACGATTCACTTTCTGACCATTTACCGTGCCGTCAGTTCACATCACGGCTGATCCGGTCTCGGAATGTCATGCACAGTTGAGTAGATTCCTAAAATAGAATGACCTTATATTGCTTTTAACATGGGCTCTGTGCAATGTAATTTTGAATATTGCAATTTAAAGAGGTAGTTCACCCAAAATATGAAAATGTTATTTGTCATTCCAAACCAGCATGCTGTAATATCTGTGAAATATAGCACACAATTCGTGAAGAACTTTCATGGTCTTTTAAAAGTATTTGTTTGTTTTTTTTGTGTCTGTTTTGGAGCTTGACAGCCCATGTTCACTGTCATTGTATCAAATGGAAGAATTTTAAATTCAGATGGGAAAATTAGTTTGGAACTACATATAATCCATTTACATTTTTAGTAATGATGATTCAGGCAGAGTATCAGAGGCAATTTGGATTTGGTGTAAGTAAAATGCAGCATCAGAACAGTGTAACATTTTATTGAACATATGAACATGTACTAGTCACATATTTATCAGCGGACCACTGATAGACGCCTGCTGTGCAAGCACTAACATATTTTTGAAGCGTTGATCGTTATAGCCCAATCAAAGACCTATCTGTTCAGCACGTGAGCACAATGGCCAATCAGGTGTTTAAGTTAGTCAGAACTCAATGGCGCTCAAAATGCTAGGGGGAAATGCTGGTATCGTCACATTTTTAAAATTTCAGTAACGACTTGGGACCGAAGTACTGGTACTTTTGACAGCCCTCATGTAAATGCATCTGCAGTATGGAAACTTGTTTCCACCATGGAATAAAACAATTTAAAAGATAATTGTGACTTTTTATCTCACAATTATGACTTTCTTTCTCACAGTTGCGAGTTTACATCTCGTAATTACGACTTTTTCAGAATTGCGAGTTATAAAGTCAGAATTGCGAGATATAAACTTGCAATTGCGGGTTATAAAGTCCAATTCTGAAGGAAGAAAAGGCTGACTCGCAATTGTGAGTTTATATCTCACAATTCTGAGAAAAAAAGTCTGAATTATGAGATAAAATATCATAATTACTTTTTTTTATTCAGTGCAAAAACAAGCTTCCATAGTGCAGAATTTAGTCTGAATTTAACAACAACAACAACAACAACAAAAAAACATTTAAAGGGCACCTATTATGCCCATTTTTACTAGATGTAATTTAAGTCTCAGGTGTCCCCAGAATGTGTCTGTGAAGTTTCAGCTTAAAATACCTCACAGATCATTTATAACTCCATGTTGTAAATACCCATTTCTGACTACAGTCAAGAACAGGCTGTTTTCGTGCATGTGCCTTTAAATGCAAATGAGCTGCTGTGCCCCGCCCCCTCTACGATCACAGTTCCTGCCTTGATCGGATTCTCTGCCAAATATTAACAAGACATCTGCTTGGTTTTGATTATCATCTATATCGTGATCACTCTCACGAATAGCATAGTTCTTCTTTCATCATTAAAGTTTATTATTTCCACGCGTTTTAAAGCTATATCAGTGTAAGCTTCTAATGGATAGTTTTCTGAGCGCATTATCTGAAGCGCACGCACACAGACTGCTGGCTGTCGGACGTCATATTTCGTGAGTAACTTCTCTTTCACATTTTTTGTTTTGTTTAAACTGTCAAATGCGCACAAGGTTCTGTCAAAAACACACAGTTCACATAAACACAGTCAGTTATGTCTGTGAACGTAAATAGCAGGCAATGTTACAGAAATCCCATTTTTATATTAGATCTGTGGCACATTCCCTTCAAAAAAACAAAAACTAATCCACTGCGTTCAGCGGCTCAGATGTCAGTAAATGAAGACTGTTATGTTCACTCTTACATCCAACAACAAAACATCTCAATTACTTACCAGACATCGTTGTCGCTACAGCTGCTCGAGCGCGGAGAAAATGGCAGACAGCGTACAGCTCACTGGAGGCGGTAATACACTATGGTAATACAGGACTGTCAGCCAGCGGTCGTGGGTGGGGCCTGATCAGTGTGACGTCACACTGCTCAGAGAATCAAAACGGCTGCTTTGGTTTAATGGAGATTAAAAAAAAAAAGATATGTGTGTATGTAATTTAAGGTGTATGTGTGTGTGTGCATGTATTCAGGATCCTTCCTAAGGCATCATTACCCATCACATAAATCCGTTCATGCATGACCACCCAACACACACTACACACATACACGCACAGGCCAGTGTGTACTCTGTACTTCCCAAAGGCCCAGGGCTTTAGTGCAGATCCACTCACTGTGTACTTTATGTGTGTTTGACTATGGATTCATGTTAATTAGCTTCACTCTCTGTTTGAACAGAATAAAACATAGAGCTGCATCCCTCTTAGCTGTGATCACACATTTGAGGTGGTTTTACGCACTGGTATTTTTAGAAGTGTTTCTTCGGGTTTGTTTGGCACATAGGTGAACTGGCACAAATACACATGCTAAGATCTCTTATAAGCTTCCTTCAGCTCTTCACATCTTCAGGGGAAGGACAGACCCCCTTCTGTTGCTCATCACACATTAGCACACATACCGTAATTCAATGTTTCATATGATGTTTACAGTTTCACAACACAAGCAAACACTACTATAATATTTTTATGTTTATGAACATATTGTTTATTATAACCAAGGCACCTTGAAATATCAATACTGTAGGTTTTTGAACATTTTTTACATCAAATATAATTTCAATATTGTTAATATATCAACAAGCAAATTTTGTGTATATTTTATTTTCATTTTTAAGCATATTTTATGTTGTTATTAGTAGTCATTTTTCTGTGTGTGTGTGTGTTGTAATTAATCTCTCCATTTCCATCAGTTTAACTCATTTAGGGTAGTTTGCAGTAGAGATGTTCCAATACCCTTTTTCCATTCCTGATACCGATTCCGATACCTGAGCTCAGGGTATCGGCCGATACCGAGTACTGATCCGATACCAGGGTGCAGGGCTCTGAACCGGTTCAAGGAACGGAAACGAAAACCGGAAACGAACGAAATTTTGACCGGAACGTAACCAGAAACGGAAACTGAATCAGATTTAATCGTTTTGAACAGAAACGCTCATTTGAAATGGCCATTAACCGGTTAATAATGTTATTTTTTCGTTCTATTTAATATTTTGCTTTGGCAGTCAACCAATCACGAATTCAAATAGTACAGCCTATGCAAATGTGACGCTGACGCATCCAACGTGAGTGAAATGCCCGCGCTGACGCTCTAAAGTGAGATATGCCCGCGCTGACGCGCTCAGGCTCAGCTGTCATGTCATCATAGGTTAGGTAAGTTACAATGGCAATGCCCTGGCATTAGTTTTTCCGATGATATATGTCACCATTAGGCCTACATTTAAGTGAAAATGAATGTCAAGTAGGCTAATATGCAGCTTGTTGTGCGTTTTGAAATTACAGGATATGTAGAACATGAGTTCACACAACGCCACATCACGCACATGCAGCGGTTCAGAATAAAACTATAGGTTAACATAACACATATACAACAAAAGGGAATATTTAGGCCTATTGACTACGTGAAATATTTCACCATATAATTAGGTCTACATATTAACAAAACAAAAGTGGTTCATTGTGGCGCACTCCAGCGATTAAATTAATTCGTTTCGCATCTTATTTAGTTTTATTTCTAGTAAATAACCCTGTTTTTCACTTCTTCGCTGCTCTAAACAGTGGTTGCTTATGGCAACACAGCACAACTTCCTGTGTTTGCATTCTGAGAAGAACTGATTTCCGATTTGCTGCGTTAAGCAAAGATAGCGGGCACAACTAGATATTGTTTAAGAAAATGGTATCGGATCGGTACATGAGTTTAATTACTCGCCGATACCGATGCTAGAATTCTTTCTGGTATCGGTGGTATTTCCGATACTAGTATCGGAATCGGAACAACCCTAGTTTGCAGAGCAGTTATGAATATAATAGGTGGACATTATTATACTGGTGATCAGCCAATCACAGCTGATCTCATATAGCCTGGATCTCAGGGCTAACTTTTTACATTCAGGCCACATTTTAGGACCTCAAGACATGCCAAAAAACATGTGGTTTACATGCTATTTCTCATCTATATCTCATATTTCATAATACTTGTTTATAGGATTGTCAAACATACCAGTACTACCAGTCAGTACAAAAAAAAAAAAAAAAAAAGTTGACAGAACCAGCATTTCTGCAGTACCGGTAGTACAGAGTACCGGGTATATTCAGTATACGCCAAAAGATGCTGCTTTCATACACTCTCGGTTGTGTTTGTTTGAGTGCTCTCTGAGCATCAAAGGTTTCTGTTTACAGCGTGATTTTACAAACCCGATTCCAAAAAAAGTTGGGACACTACAAATTGTGAATAAAAACAGAATGCAGTGATGTGGAAGTTTCAAATTTCAATATTTTATTCAGAATACAACATAGATGACATATCAGATGTTTAAACTGAGAAAATGTATTATTTAAAGAGAAAAATAAGTTGTAAATTAAATTTCATGGCATTCTATGGGTACAAGAAGCTTGCAATACGAATTGCCTGTGCGTTGTTTTGCAGCGAAAACAAGAAAAAGAAAAGAAGAATATGGAGGAGGAAATGGTTGGGGAGATGCAAAGAACAAGGATTGTGTGTTCTGCATCGAGAGTGGTCTATAACTCCTCCCCGAACTCCCCGCTGCTCTGTATCTTGCTCTCTCATTGGCTGTCGGTCATCGCCGATGTAGTTTTCAGTCAGAACACTTTTCACACAGCAGGATTTTGAATCGCCGACAGGTCCAGATATTTAGCATGCCAAATATCTCACGAGCGTCTGCGACTCGTCGGTGATTCTCTCAGATTGCGTCTTTGCTCATTCACGCTGCGTGATTGTCACTCGCGTGAACGTCACTTTGCCTGTGATTTCGGGCATTTGTCGGCGATTTCTCAGAACCTGTCGGCGAGCCAAAATCGGGGCTAAAATCGTGCAGTCTGAACTCGGCTTAAGGGCCCGAAGATCACGGGCATCCAGTATGGTTTTCCGGCCTTGACCCTTACGCACAGAGATTGTTCCAGATTCTCTGAATCTTTGGATGATATTATGCACTGTAGATGATGATAACTTCAAACTCTTTGCAATTTTTCTCTGAGAAACTTCTTTCTAATATTGCTCCACTATTTTTCGCCGCAGCATTGGGGGAATTGGTGATCCTCTGCCCATCTTGACTTCTGAGAGACTTTGCCACTCTGAGAGGCTCTTTTTATACCCAATCATGTTGCCAATTGACCTAATGTTGGTCCTTATATGTATATTTAACTTTTCCGGCCTCTTATTGCTACCTGTCCCAACTTTTTTGGAATGTGTAGCTCTCATGAAATCCAAAATGAGCCAATATTTGGCATGACATTTCAAAATGTCTCACTTTCAACATTTGATATGTTATCTATATTCTATTGTGAATAAAATATAAGTTTATGAGATTTGTAAATTATTGCATTCCTTTTTTATTCACAGTTTGTACAGTGTCCCAACTTTTTTGGAATCGGGTTTGTACAAGCGTTGAGCTTTGTAGCCAATCACTATCATATCTGTTAAGCGCGTGAACGCAATGGCTTATCAGAGGTGCTAGTCAGTACGTTAGTCAGAATCTGCTTAACACCGCTGAAAACGCACAAAGTTTTGTTCAACTCAAGCTGCACGCTCGCAAATCCTTTCGTTATAACCAACAAAGTCTAAACACATTGTAAATAACAGATTTATTGTACAATTAAGACAGCTTTTTTTATTATAACGTGAGTTTTCGTGAGAGTTCAGAATTCAGTGAGCTTGCACTTTAGAGATTGACAGCCTTAATGATTATAAATAGAGGACTCTTCTCTTGCTTTCTGTTTATTACCCATTCACAATCTGAATACATTTAGTTTTTCATTCTGATAAGGCTACACTGCAAAGTTTCTGGATTGACAACTGTATTTAAATGCGCGATTGATTTAGAAACTGCAATGATTGACAGTGGTAACCAACGAACAAGACAAAATTAGACAATTTTTTAAAGTATTTAATTGAACAGTTTTTGCTCTGGTATTGGAATTGGTACTGGAATGTATTTCCCGACATCAAAATCAGGCACATATAAATGTCTGGAAACACGATTCCTGGCTGCATGTCAATATCCATGGATTACTGGAACTTTGGTAAGTTGTAACACTAGGAACACTATCGAGTCCAACCTTTTTTTTTAGTTTAGTTTGTTTTACTCATGTTTTACTCACATTTTTGCAGTTTCCCCTATTAAATCCAGTCATGCAGCAGGCTCTTTTGCCACTCAGTCTGGCTGAGGGGCCGTGTTCCGGTGGGAAAGTCAAGTCAATGCATACCCTCTATATATGGAAACTAACAAGATGGCAATAGAAACAAGGAAACAGGAACTAAACCACAGGAAGAGAACACAGACACAGCAAGACAACAGAATATCAAAATAAGTTCATGAAACAGAGACACGGGGAATCGTGACACATATATTCACCCACGGAGAGTCTAACTCATTATTCTTCACCTGCAGCATAAATTCTGCTGGCCCAGAACACCTCTGTTTTCCTTCTGGAGCACACACACACACGGGCATAATGCCATCCTGCACTCTGTCTGGGTTTGGCAGTTTGCTGTATGGGCTTGTAAACATCCTCTCTCATCTCTTGGAGTTGTTGTGGTAATTTGTCGGCTAGCACATCTGCTGCCGTGATCTGAGTTGATCTTAATATGCATCCTCAACTTGGCAAAGATGCCCATTGAAAAGAACAGTATTGCATTTGTTGTGTTTTTGAATGCTTGTCTGCAGCATGTTTTTCAAATCCCACATTACACTGTCCAAACACATTTACATACACTACCTTTCAGAAGTTTATGGTCAGAAAGATTTTTATGTTTTTAAAAGTCTCTTATCTTATTGAAATAACAGTTTTCTATTTGAATATGAAGAGTTCCATTGCAAAAACCTCTAAGTCCATCTGACATCTTTGCTTTTAAATGAACTTTTTTTTTTTTCAGGCTCCTCAATTCATTGGTATTTAACAAATTTGCTGCAAAACCAGCTAAGTCCATGCATGCTTTTTTTCACAAAAACCTCTAAGTCCACCTCTTTGGACAACAAGACATAGTAAAACAAAACAACAGTTTCTGTCAGTTTTACAGCAGCAAAAGGAACACTGTTGTGTTTACTTGCTATTAGCGAAACCCTGTCATTGCCACTGTAACGATGGACAACACATGATAAAAGCATGCAGCTCGGCAATTGAAAGCTGGCTCATACGCACACCATCATTCATCTTGAAATCATATGATTGGATTTGCGTCTTCCGATTGGTTCTTCTGTGGACTTAGAGGCTTTTGCTGACAAAGGGAAGTGGCATTTAGTTTTCCAATGAACCGGTATTTCTGAATGGGCTGACGGTGGGATTTAGCAGATTTGAAGCGAAAGTATTTGATGAATGTATGCTATGTGCGGAGAGCATTCACTCAATATCATTATCTCATTTTTGACGAAGGTGGCGTATAGACATCACACTGTGGCTAATTACAGCTCTCTGGTTTTCAAACAAAGCTAGCAAATTTACATATTGGAAGAGAACAGCATCAAGATGCTACAGTATTTATAAATATTCAGACCTGTTCCGTTGACTCTGCCATCATGCAAGTTCTCACTGAATTCCAAATCAGTCTAACAAATAACACTCAGCCTTGCTAATAAAGCAGGGTGGTGCCAATTTTGACACAGCATTGTTCTTGGCCTTACCTAGTTAATGTCACGGTCCTGGTATTATTTCACCCCGAAAATCAAAAGAAAAGAAAAATAAGTTTTGCAAAAAGAAAGTGAAGCATAAGAGTAAGAAGAAAGCTTTAAGTAGACAGGGTTGTAAAATACTGTCTACCAGAGTAGAGAAAGGGATTCAGATCTACATGGTGGCTGCATCCCAGTTGTGTGTGTGTGTTTAGGGAACACGTGTGAGAGTGTGTGTGTTCATGCATTAGGCGGACTCTTGCTTATCCAGGAGTGAAGAGTCTCGTGCTTTCTCTCTCTCTACGTCAATGCTCGTAGCATGAGTGCAGCGCTCCTGTTGCGAGAGGAATGTCTCCTATAGTGAGGAACCCCGACTGTTTCAATCCAATGCTCTGCCACTGTAAGGTCGCGTGCCATGACAACACCTTGTCGCTGATGTTCGGATGTAAGGTAGGCTTCCATCATCTGTGTCTCTCTGTAGAAAAGAAGCAATTTTTAAGAAGCATTAGCACTTTACAAGCTCTAGGAATAATGCCGGCTGGCCAGAACAGGAAGTGTGTCAGTGGTGTGACACTCGGCATTTACTTCTCATGTGGATTAATGGGCTACAGTTGATTTATTGAATCGTGTTGCACTGCAGGTGTTTGTTCATTATCACTTTTGTGTTTTGAGTGATTTAGTGAGTTTTAAGTGATTTATGGGATTTACAACCCTTAGCACTTACAAACCAAGCACTTAAGTTTGCTGTTTTTCAGCATTTAAACAGTAAAACATCTGTAAACCCCTGTCATGTCACTTGGATCAAGATATTAATCCCTGGGTGAATGATGTATTTAGTTGGCATGCTACATTTGTTTGTTTGTTTGCTCTCTTGTACGGTCTTTCATTCAGAACCAATTAGTTTCAGACGGCAGAGGCAGTCCACAGCCCAGCATGCTAATAAGATGATTCAGCTCTGTAAGTAAAATGAATTGCAGCTGCAGAGGGAATTCTGTCACTTGTGCTTGGTATTATGATGTCACTCGGTTGGGTTTATTTATAACTCATGGAAACGTGCAGATTAGTGTCTTTAATTTGGTGTGAAGTGTTTTGAGGCGGTAAAAACACTTGTTGGACTGAGAAGCTTTACTTTGGCCATGTACACACTGTAGATAAATTGAATTCTGTTATGCGACTTAATGCGAATTATTACTTCCTCAAAAACAGCTCTACTACTGTAAATGGATTAAACCGTTTAGGTTTATGTCTGTGAGAAGTTTAAATGTGCTGTCACTTCCAAAACTTTGGAAGTCCAACACTTTGCAGTGTGTACATGTGTTATCTATATGCCTTTAATTGTTTTATGTAATTATGAATATTTAACAACAGCAATAATAATAATAATTATTATTATTGTTGTTGTTATTATTTATTATTGTGGCTTGGAGATGTATTATAATACATAATTATGATTACTGTACTACTACTACCACTACTACTACTACTTCTAATAATAATAATAATTATTATTATTATTGTGTCACGATTGGTTGTTGTAGGAACCGAGAGAACTAAAGCCCAAAGTATACTTCACTTTTTACTTGTGCGCTTGATGCGAATTTCGTCATCAGAAGAGTACGCGCACCGCCAGATTTTTGTAACCATGCGTACTTAAACAAGCAGGTCGCACATGTGCATTCAGTTATATTTGCAGTAATTCGTTTATCCACAAGGTGGCAACTGTGACCTAGGAGCGTCGATTCACAAGGTAGTCAAAGAAAAACTGCATAAACAGAACCGATCGGAACTCATGCAAGCTACAGCGACGATGGAGGCCTACATAGACGAGAGATTGTGCGAAGAGGTTAGAAAATTCCCTCATTTGTACAACTCTAGCAAGAAAGAATACAAAGATGTTTACATGGGTTGTAACTCGTGGTGAGAGATTGCTCAAAACTGAGCATGCGCCAAATGCCTGTGTACACGTACGAGTCAAATGAAGTATACTTTCCAAGGCTGTGTGTTTGGCTGTGCACGTACACTAGCGTGTAAAAAAAAAAAAGACGTATACCCAGGGCTTTAGAGCTGAAATACTGACAAGGATTAATCAAAGTGAACAGGAACAGGTTTGTGGAACTAATTAACAACCAAGGAAACGGACTAGGAACTTAGGCTGGCAAACACAGTGAAAATGAAACCAAAACAGACTACACGTGACGTGTCTGTAAGATGTAGATTAGCATTGCATTTATAATAATTGTGTTTATATAATTATTTAATTATGAATAATAATTTAGTATCAGTGGTATTAATAAAAAAATACAATATAAAACAACATCATTATTTTTATTCATGATACCACAGTAAATATTAGCAATATAATATTTATAGTTATTGCAATAACACTTTCTGTTTTTAATATCACTGATGTAAAAGATGCCAGGGTATAGCAATTTTATTATTTGATTTTGCCTTGGTGGCAGAATGTAAGCTGAAATCAGAATGTACAGTAAGTTTTAAAGCCCCTGATCCACGTTCTGCCTGAATGAGAAAGTGAGAGAGACATGGAGAGAGGAAGGACAGGGATTAGTTTTTGCAGTGTAAGCAGTGCCATGTCTTTGCTGCTTTAATTAACCCAGAATTATGCTGTTTAAATCTTTACAGTAAGCATAAGAGCATTATTATTTAATGTTTGACCAGAAGTGTTAGTGTAAGGGTTTAGCTTAAATCCGTGGCCCCCTCAGCATTCCGAGTCATTCTGAGTCCTGCAAATGCCATCATGAGATGTATGTTTCTGTACTCTCCTTATGACATACTTATTTCCCTCCATCAACCAGCTGTTCCCATTCCTGGACACATTTAGATTGGCTCACAACCAAATCCCCAACTGTGGTTTGAAGTTCAAAGGAGCAGAATCATCGTTTTAATGTGTTGTACGTTTATTCATGAGTCCAATATTCAGACCTCAACCGAGTGTTTTGAAAGTTTAAGGAATGTCTGTTGATGCAAAGTTACAGATTTGTGTATGCAGTAACTCGTTTCCTCATGTCGTTCCAAACCTGTGTGACTTTGAAGAAGGTTTTGAAGAAGACACTGTTCGCTGCTATATGATGAAACTTGTGGATCAGACATGATGGACCAGAGGTTGTCAACCTCCATGAAAGTAATATAAAAGTGACTTATGCGTTTATATTCCAAGCCCCCTGAAAGCCAAAACACATTATTTGAGGAACAGATAGCTACTTAAAATTAGGCTTCAGGAGAATTAAGGGCGAGTAAATGATGACAGAATTTATAAGGATTTTAAAACTAAAAATTTACATTTTGGGGGGGTGAATTATCTCTTCAAAATGCTCACTACCGACTTATCTGGAACTTGTAGTCTCCACTGGAAATTTTCTCAGTAGCTAAGGAGGTAGAAGTGGAAGGATCTTGCCAACTGTTGTTAACCCTTCCTCCTTCTGCAGGCTGAGTGAACCCTGGGAGCTGACGATGACAAACTCAGGGTTTATTAGGCCGCAGAAAAGGGGTCAGTGCACACAATCGCACAAGGAGATTCCACACAATCCAGCACAGAGCCTTCAGCCATGCCACCTCATATTCCCATCTTCTATCATCTCAGAGAGAGAGAGAGAGGGAAGTGAGGAAGCAGCCTTCAGCACAGTGGCACGTGAACATAATAGTGTGTTGGAAAACCCACAGCCTCACAAATACATTAATACACTTCCCCCAACATACACATCTGTCCTGATACAAATATATTAGCACATTTTGAAGATTTCCAAGCTTCTCTGCTGTAGACCATGCTAGCAGTCGTCTATCACATTGTCACGCTGCATATGTCCGATTAGAAGCGATATGTTAGTTATAGTATTATATTTGACACTTGTGTGTGGGGTGTGAGACTGCTTATTACCACATTTAACACATCAAATATACTACACATCACAGACCATAGCAGTTATCATGCTAGCCTGATGCATTTTTAATAGTCCAGTGAACCAGGCTTGACTTTGACCATTTTATCTGTTTGTTTTAGACTTTGTTTGGATTAATTTACCACTTTTACAGTGTGAAAAGTTCTGCTGTCTGTATTCATGGTTTTGATTTACAGATCTCCACAAACTAGGTTAAAGTCAGTAGCCTCAGCAAAATAGTAATGGTCCATTTGCTGAGCAGTGACCAGTGACCTGACTGTTATATGTTGAGCATAGTACTAAAGCATCATTAATGAAATGTGACTCATTCATTGTCGCTGTAGTGGTTCTGTCAGAGGCACACGCAAAGTGTGGCATTCTATGCTGTCAGTACTATGGCTGATATTTCTCAGATGTTTCAGAATCCATGGAAATAATACTGTCTTTCAAGATTAAATTAACATATCATTGGTTTGTTAAATGCTGATGGGCTTTACACACAGTAGTCAGATTAATTTTCCTTCTTACAGTCCAAAGGTGGTTGTAGGAATGCTGGTTGATCTTCTCAAGAGGGCTTCTCTAATGGCTTATAATATATTTGTACATCCTATTTATGCCACTATATTTACACCAATGGGAAAACTCAGGATTGATCAAGTAATCAGACAATTGTTTTGGCAACTAACCGAGTACTCCAATATTTTTAATGTATTTTTTATTTTTTATTTTTTATTTTTTTGTCGTAATAGAGCTGCACAATTAATCGTTAAAAAAAAATCACAATCTCGATTCAAACACCCATGCGATCTTATTGCTAAATGTCTATGATTCAGCTATGTCTCTTAATGTCATGAGCGGTTTCAACAAAGGAGAGTTGTTGAGGTAGGATCTATGTGCAGCAGTAATGTTTTTTTTCCAATATAGACAAAACAAAAACACGCAAAAGCGCAGGAGCATAAAAATCATGAGTATAACAACCAGCTAAGCATTAACGAGAATGGACAAACTGAGGGCTATGTATACACAGAGAAACCAAACAGCTAAACAAGGAACAGGTGAATCAAATCAATCAAACAATAAGTATCCATGACAACGAAATCTTGCTGAGAATCCATAGAAACAAAAAGGAAACTGAGAAATCAGGGTTACAAAAAAAAAAAAAAAACTAAACTAAACAGAAACCATGCTGAATGTTACATTAATTGGAAAAGTATGATCACAGTGAATATTAAAATTTTCAAAACAGTCTTTTCAACCACACAATATCATTTTTTCTTTTTTATAATAATTCAAATGATCACAGAAGTACTTAGATGAAGGTTTATAGTTCGGATATAAACACTGATGTCTGCGGTCGCGATCAAAATAGAGTAAATCACCTTTTGAAACTTGATGCTTCAAATTTGTCATTGAATCGTTCATTCAAGAGATTCCTTCAAAAACACAGATTCATCCAGTAATGAAACAAGTGAAGTCTTTATAAGCGAGTCATTGAATCATTCATTTAAACAGTTTTTTTTTTTTTTATTCAATAATTAAATAATACTGTTTTGTTGAGAATTGTGATCTATATTTTAAACATAAAACATATGATAACAATGGGGCAATAATAATTGTATCAATAAGGTATCATAAGTAAGTTATCTTATGGTTTTACTGAACAGTATTGTTAAAATACGCAATATAGTGTATGTGCACATCAGCCTTTTTTATACAGAAAGAATGACAGATATGCATTAAAAGATGCATGAACATCAAGCAAATTAGTCAAGTCATAATTTTAATTTTAAATCATTGCTTGTAATGACTATAATAATATTTATATAGGTATACTTGCATAGGGCGTCAATTACCTGGCAAATTATTGTTGTTATTTAATCTTGGCCAAACTACATTTAATTAAAAAGGTACTGTCACTCAATCGTTAACATTTGTCAAGTTCTTTATGACAGCTAATGTAATTTCTTGAACATTAAACATTTGGACATCAAAACATGCTAACTCTAAATGGGGGTTGGACTTTTTTTTTGAAATTGCGATGAACAGTTCACATATTTAGACAGTGACATACTGTATTCACATGTTCACTTAACTTAATGGCAAAGAGAGATTTAATTAATGTCTAATCTAGACTACCTTATGGATGCTGGATATTTTATTTGGTAACTCTCATCCATAGATTTGAGAACTTTTTAAAAACTAATTACTCAAGTTTAATCACGTAATCAAGACAGCCCTAGTATATAATTTATTTTGTGAACATTGTGTGTGTTTTTTAAGGAGTGCTATAAAGCTTGCCAGAAAATACTAATTATATATTGTTGGTTTTTACAGATTAAAGAGGAAATTATTAATGACAGGAAGGACACAGAAGCATATGTTGTAGTGATGGTTGTTCAATCAAATACACCCTCTGCTCTTCCTTGGTTTTAATGAAACCTGCTCAATCCCATCACTTTCACTGCAGCCCACTGACACTTTGTGTATTCACCGACATGCCTCTGGAGAGAGGATTTGCATCTTTATTTTCCATTTTGTTTACCACTTTTTTCTTGTTCCGTTCTCCTTGTTATGTTTGCAACAACAAGCAGATTAGCTGTGGCTGGCAAATATTTTCTCCGTTTTCTTTTAAGAAAAATTCCAGGTGGTTCGCCTGCAAAGTCTGTAATCTTCAAACGGCATGATGAATGTCCTCAGAGGTCTGGAGTCTGGGAGGAGGCCTCTTGAGTGAAAATCCTGTCCAAATCACAGTCCATAATAAAGCTCAAAACGCCCATTCGAAATAGATAATCCAGTTGAAAACATTTCAGACATTGAAAAGATGTAACATTTCATACTGAGAAGAAACTTTGCACAAATATGTTCCTTCTAAAAAGACCATCTTATATTAGAATAACTAGCGGTTGGTTCGGTTGACTAGTACAATTAACGCAATTCTGGTCTTTCCATAATTTTTCATAGTTTGAAAAACCTTCAAATTGAGTGTCAACATGAAGCTTTCTGTTTCTGAGAGGTCACAGACAGCCTAAATATAGCAAGGCTGGTGTTTCTAGAGTGAATCTGTGAGTGTGCATTTTTACTGAAGATATTTCCCTACCATTCGCTGTTATGGAGTATGAGAGCTGCTATTAGTCTGGGCTGGATAATTGTAGGTAATAACAGTGTAGAAAGAACAAGTCAGTGGCAACAAGAGATGCTTACGGCATTTGAGAGAGGGAGACAATAGCAGCTTTTAAAGAAAGGTGAGGCGGTTACACGACCTGCTACCTTGTGGGAACCCTGGTTTTCTCACCCACCTGTCATTATTTTACATTAACTTCATTTATCTCTGCCTTCGCCTACAATAACACAGCAGTTCAGCACGCTGCTTGTGTGCTGCATGTAGCACAATGCCACTGAAAATAGTGAGTGTCCTTAAACTCGTTGACTGATCCAAAACCTTGTGAGCTAACTTAGTACATAGAAGTACATAGGCAGCTACTTAGGGTACATCATATCTGAAATGAAACATTAAGTTATATGGATGGATAGCAAATTCAGTTGTTTCCAATAGAATATGTCATTAGCATATTGCTAAGCTAATCATTTGATACATTTTCGCCACAAATATTGCATGAAATTACTTTTTTGTATTAATAGTTTTCATATGAGCATCAAAATGAAGGTTTCTTGCTTTGGATTCATAGCGAGTAAGATTGTGTTTGTGGTATGTGTGTATTCTTAGCACAACTTTCATTCTGTTATTCTGATCTCTTTTGACTTCTTCCCTCAGATGAACCATCTCACATATGTCAGCTATTAGACTGCCAGCTGACGGTCTGCTTGGCAGTCTGTAGCTCAGAAACCCAGATTTAGTGTACCTAGAGTTGAATATTGCGTGACCCTACAATACTCCTCACCTTTGACCTCTCAGACATCCACTTTGTGCAGTATTTTAAGGCATCATGGCTGCGTTCTTAATATAATTGTAATATGTAATTTTTGGTCAAATTCAAAGGCAGCATATCATGTATCATTGCACTAATCTCTGAAAAATACACTACTGTTCAAAAGTAAATGGTTAATAAGATTTTTTTTAAAGGAATTACTTTTAATCATCAAGGATGCATGTATGGTCTCTCATATGTCAACGAGAGAGCGACTCGCGACAGTAATCATGGAAAGAATATGTGTTTTTGTTTGGCCTGGTGATGTAGGCTATTTCCAGTCCGTATTTCTCTTTGCGAGTATACGTGAGTGTAATACTCAATAATTAATTATACAAGGTGACATTTGCAACAAATACCTCTTAAAGGATTTGTTCACTTTCAAATGAAAATTACTCCAAGCTTTACTCACCCTCAACTTTATTGATTATAACAGAACTTTGTGAAATTGCAATGAACTGAGATGGGTGATAGCTTTTTAGTGATTATAAAGAGGTGCTTTTGGTGCTATGTAGCCTATAATCACTTTGAAAGTTTTATTTTTCACTTATAAGACCATAGATGTAATACTAAGAGGGCCGACGGCCAATTACATGCTGCAAAGTTTCGAAAGTGACATCTTGCATTTAAATGCGGGATTCAATCTCGAAATTGCGATGATTGACAGTGATAATGAAGGCATGGGACAAAAATGTGAATGCAGACTAATAGATTAATAGAAACATTTTTGTATTAATTTTTTAAATTCTATTCCAATTATTTGTAAAATTAATTACATGATTAAATAATTAAATAATATTATGCTATTCTTATAATGGTGGAGCCATTGCTTACACATTATATCTGCACTTTACTAGAGCACCGTCACTAATTTCAGAAGCACCCTCAGTGATTTGATTCTAGAACCGGGTCTGTATTTGTTTACTAATGTATTTGCACTTGAAAGTTTCCATTAAAAAAATGAAAGACCTAAGTGCGTTTCTCATTGTGCGTGCATGTGCCGACCCCAGTCTTTTAAAACTAGCAACTGAGCAACTTTTGAAACTATAAACTGAGTTTTTATCCAAAAATGGAGAGAAATGTTGCTAAAAACATTTGTCTGGGCCTATTATCAGTTAGAATGCTGTCTTAAAAGGCTGCAAGGTGTATCACTGGGTTTTGGAACTGAGTTATGATGTTCTCACTTAAGTTCTTAAGTCCGACAGAAGATTCTAAAACACTTCTATGTTGCAACATTCTAGCTGTTTCTCTGAGGATTAGGATAATGAGAAGTACTGTAACGTAAAGCACAGCCCACCTCTGTGCATAATGCTAGTCAGTAAGGTGTAGGATAATTACTCTGTGCAGTGTGTGGAGTCATATCATCAGAGAGAATTAAAGCTCTCATATTCTTTGCAGGTGGGCTCATGCAGAGCTCCTGAAATATGATTATGTTCAGTTTTTTTTTACACTCAATGTAGGGAATTTTAACTCCATAGTGTGATGATGTATTCTCTGGTATGCTGATATTTGAGCTTTTTTTGATTGCAGAAGTGGTGATTATGGCTCCTTTCTGCCTCTCTACTCGTAACTAATATATTTACATTTTTTACATTACATTAGTGCATTTGGCAGATGCTTCTATCCAAAGAGATTTACACTGCATTCAAGATAAACATTTTAACAGTTGCTTGCATTTCCTGGGAATGTTAGCACCATCTACTGTTCGAGCTACAGGAATGAAGGCTCCACTCATGAATGAATTAAATTTTATAATTTATTTTTTTGTTTGCAGCAAGCGACACTGCGTGACAGTGATTGCCTTTTGCCCTCAGAAGGAGATTTTACTTTTGTTTTATTTTTTAAAAAAAGCACTTTTGAAGATTTTTTTTTTTTAAATCATTGACAACAAATATAAATAATAAATAGTACATTTGAGTTTGGAAAGTGTCTCATTTGCCATCCATGTTAAGGCAAGATTGTTGCCTTTCAAACATAAAATGGGTTGTAAATTGCAATTCGTTCAATCTCTGTGTGTTTGTGTGTGTGTGTGCACGTCAGGTTGTACGTTTTTGTTGGTCAAGGCTTCTTCCCTTGTTATTATGGGTTTTTTTTGTGGCTGGTGTATGGCCTACACTACCGTTCAAATGTTTGGGGTCAGGTAAGACTTTTGTTGTTGTTGTTGTTTGCTTGTTTTTATTCAGCAAATATGCATTAAATTGATCAAAAGTGACAGTGACAGTGAAATTTATAATGTTACAAAAGATTTCTATTCCAAAATTTCTGTTTCTTTTGAACTTAGCAGCACAACTGTTTTCAACATTGATAATAATAAGAAATGTTTCTTGAGCACCAATTCAATCTATTAGAATGATTCCTGAAGGATCATGTGACACTGAAGACTGGAGTAATGGCTGCTGAAAATTTTATTTTGCCATCACAGAAATAAATTAAATTTTAAAATGATATACAAATATAAAACACCCATGTTGAATTGTGGATATTACTGTTTTTACTGTATTTTTGATCAAATAAATGCAGCCTTATTGATCATCAGAGGCTTGTTTAAAAAGCACTAACTACAAACCCCAAACTATTGAACTCTAGTTTATGTACAATTATTCAAATGATTCAGCTTAACTGACTGTGATTGGTTGGTCACAGTTGGGCTCCTGTGTGTGTGTGCTTACAGAACAGGCCTCCAGCGGTACAGGGCTCCCAGCACCAAAGCCACTCTCCAGCATGTGTGAATCCAGCCCTGATGAGCTCCCCCTGGGTGAGACAGAAAGACAGGGGCCGTGTCGTACCAAATCCGCACTGTTAGTCAAGATGATGTGCTGCGCTGTGTTGTCTTCACTTTACACATTTTCACTGTTGTTTTCAGCTCAACTAAAACGGATGAGCATCCTGCTTACGCCGCATGCAGAGCAAACTATTTAGAACTTCTCTCTCTAGGTTGGAGCATGTCAGCATCAGTGCTTTGCTTTATATTGTTATCACATGTGCATGCGGTTATTCACAGAAAACATATTAATCTTCATCATGCATCATGATTTCAGTCATTCTTAAAGGGTTAGTTCACCCCAAAATTAAAATATTGTCCCATAATTTACTCACCCTCAAGCCATCCTATGTGTATATGACTATTTTCTTTCTGACGAACACAATCAGAGATAAATTTAAAAATATCCTGGCTCTTCCAAGCTTTAGAATTTTGACGTCCAAAAAATGCATCCATCCATCATAAAAATAATCTGAAGCACTTTAAAACTTTATAAACTAAAATAACTAGCTTCCAGCAGACAACCGTACACATACTGCGCAAGTCGACTTGCGCCACAAGAGCAACTTCTGACACGATGTATGATGCAGGATGTAGGAGTATCATAAGCTTAGACGCCTCTTGCGGTTCAAACAAATAGGGTTGTGCAACAAATTCAAGCTCCTCTTCTCTTACAGTATATTGAAATCCTCTGACAATTCTCTTTAAAATTGATTGTTTTGTTTTGCTCTATCCTCTGTGCTTCCGCATTTGTCATGCGTCGGGTCAGGGGTTACTCTTTCGCCACAAATCAATGCGTACGGCCATCTGCCGGAAGCTAGTTATTATAGTTGATCAAGTTTTAAATATGGATACCTTTCTTACAAAAACCCATCGCTTCACTTCAGAAGGCCTTTATTAACCCCCTGGAGCTGTGTGGATTATTTGCATTATTGTATGGATGCATTTTTTTGGGCTTCAAAATCACACCCCCATTCACTACCATTATAAAGCTTGGAAGAGCCAGGATATTTTTTAAATATATCTCAGATTGTGTTCGTCTGAAAGAAGATAGTCATATATATACAAGATGGCTTGAAGGTGAGTAAATCAAGGGATCATTTTCAGTTTTGGGTGAACTATCCCTTTAATTCTTCAAATAATGAATTATGGGAGTTTCTTGGCTTATTCATTTCACAGGGCACTAACCTCATTGGCTGATGGTCATGTTTTTCATTGTTGCATTGTGCTTGGCAGTGGATTGTGGGCTTTCTTTCTGCCTTTTCTCATTTAATTTTCTCTGCTTTCTTTTGTTTCCCCATCTCTTCTTCTTTCTTTTCCTGTATACAGTACCGGTATCAGGATGATGATTCCCCTCCTCCAGAACACAACTTCCCGCGGCTCACCAATGAAGTTCGAGCTCCGGAACTGGTGCACGTGTCGGAGAAGAACCTCTCAGAAATCGAGAATGTGCACGGCTACGTTTCCCACTCTCACATTTCACCGCTTAAGGTAAGTCACCCTTTTTTCAGACCATCCAATGAGTAACACAACGGTCCTCTTCACATTGGCATCTTTCTCCTCCTCTCTCTTTTCATTTGTGTGTCTGTGTTGGCCTGGTTGCCTCTTTATGAGTGTTCAGTTTTTCATGTCATGTTTTCATTCCTCATTCATATAGTATCTAATGAATATATGTAAAGAGATTATTCTTGTTTTTTTAAATATATTTGTTGAAAAGAGTTTGACTTGTAATGCAGACATTATTAGAAGAGTGCAGTGCTTTAGGTTATGGGTTAGTGTTCATTATGGTGATAGCAACATGCTGTGACAAATATTTTATACAAATTATTATAAAGTAATTTTTGGAGAGGATTTTTAAGTTGTGAAAGCATAAGAGGTTGTAATCACATGTAATGTTGTAAAATGACTTCTCAACACTAGATGGGGCTCAGTTGCTAGTTTAAAAACAAGGTGCATTATAGCCCTGTTTGACACCGGCAGTAAGGGTTTTATTCTCTGATTAGTCATGAATGAAATTAAAATAGGTAGTGTATCTTATTTTGTGGTATATTTGTCAGAGTAGACTCATCAGAAATAAGTAGTAACATATTGGCAACTTGGGAAACGAATCTGTTTCAGATTATGCACCTAAAATCCTCACAGATTTATTTATTTGTTTATTTATTTATTTATTTTGAAATTGTGTGAATAGGGAAGAAAATTTGGAGCAGAGCTGAATATTACACGACGGTTCAAATATCGGGGTCATAATATAATAAATGTTTAGATAAGTCTATATAAGCATATAAAAGCCTATATACATGTCTCTTAATCCTCAACAAGGCTACAGTTATTTGATTAAAAATACAGTAAAAACAGTAATATTGTGAGATATTATTACAATTTATTATAAATGCTTCCTGTTATAATATATTTTAAAATGTACTTTATTCCTGTGAGGTCAAAGCTGAATTTGCAGCAGCAATTTCACCAGTTTTCATTGTCAAATGATCCTTCAGAAATCATTCTAATATGCTGATTTGGTGCTCAAGAAGCATTTCTTATTATTATTACTATATATATATCAGGATTATTTGATTATATTATCATTATTTGATTATACTGTCATTTCTTATAGTTTTAATGCATTTCCAAAAAAAATAAATAAATAAATTCTTACTGACCCCAAACTTTTGAACGACAGTGTATGTTTATTGTAATATTTTAACTGTTCTCACAAATAAATAACAAAAAAACATTTTTTTTTATTTGTTTGTTTTGTGCTTCTTTATGCCTTTTTTAAGCCTTTTTTTATTGTTTTCATGAAAAATGCCAGATACAGAACACATTTCTTTATTCCACAATTGAAAGCTTTTGTTGCTGTTTTTCTGTGATCATATATGGCCCTTCTGGAGTCACGCTCTCTGCCAGAGAGACATTAACAGTCTGTGCCTCATCTGATTGTCTGCAGATGATTCAAAAGCACTGTGCTTTTATTTGATCTGAGAGAGTGTATGATTTTATTCCAGAGTGTATAGACCTGTCTGAAGCATTAGGCTCATCAGGATTCTGCACTGTCATCTCTTGTGCAGACAGTTTTTTTAAGACCTCAATCTTTCTGTTTTGCCAACAGCCATTTCTCCCCAGTCACATAACAACCTCTGTCTACCGGCATGATTTCTCAGAACAAACTCTTGTTAGGTTGAATACACTCAGGTGCAGGATGTTACTTGTCAGTAGTAGAATTAAAAAAAAAAAATTCCTATTCCTATACCTATTCCTCTCACTTCCTTTTCCACGGGGCCATGTGAAAGCACTGTCACACACAAGATGTGTTCTTATGTTCCATCTGAGCTATTATTTAAACAGCTGATTTATGTACACATGCATCAGACAGACGTCTTTAGTCGCATCTCGCTGTTTTTTCAGCAGTTTGCGCTATGAGCATTGCATTTTTAAGGTGGTGTGTCAAGTTAAATTCAGTTCAACTTTTAAAAAAGCATATCCATGC
Organism: Megalobrama amblycephala; assembly: GCF_018812025.1. Classification (NCBI taxonomy): domain Eukaryota; kingdom Metazoa; phylum Chordata; class Actinopteri; order Cypriniformes; family Xenocyprididae; genus Megalobrama; species Megalobrama amblycephala. The sequence continues at coordinate 50,295,229 of NC_063045.1, forward strand.
ATTTTGTTTCGTTTTTCTCTTCGTCCAGCTGTTTTTGAAAGCAAGCGCACACTATGTGAACAGCCTCTCAGATTGCTTTTACCAGTGATGTGTAGCGAGGGTCGGAAGGTCGTCTTAGGAGGTCAGAGCCAAAATAACCTTTAAATCAAAGCCTCATCCTACCATCTTATTTTCTTTCTTCTTCTCATGGTTCATGCGGTATTTCTGTGTCTTCTTCATCTCTCATCTTGTCTCTTCAGCCTCTCTCTTCCCTCCCTGAGTGCAGCCGACTTGCTGGTGACGCTTTTTTGTGTTTTCTCACCTGCAGCCTGCGCTGGTTACCCGGTTTGATCTAACATACCCGGGGGTGACCGCAGCAAACTACCTGGCAAGTTTGTGATCTTTATTTTGAATGTCTCCCCCCCCCCCCCGTTATTTTGTTGTTGTCGTCGTCGTCGTGGTTGTTGTTGTTGTGGTTCATCCGTGCTCAGGAACATTACGTCTGTGCCAATGTTCCGACACCGTTATGACATCCGCATGAAATTCTTCAGAGGGTCTGAATAACAGACTGCTGGGTCTTCAAACAGAACCTCCCTTTGAAGAAAGCCATTTGTGCAGTGAAATCACATTTATTTTCTCGAAATATGGTTGAAGCAAATGAAATCAATTTATGTGATGTTCGTCATTTTGCTTATTTTATCTGTTATGTTTGTTTTGTGGTAAATATGTCATTCAGAATGATCGCTGCTGATGATGTTTATTGCATATGAGTTGCATAGACCTTTTGAAAGAAGTCTGTGCAGGGTTGTTAGTGTGTGTGTGTGTGTGTGTGTGTGTGTGTGTGTGTGTGTGTGTGTGTGTGTGTGTGTGTGTGGGAAAAAAGATCTACCAGTTCTTGCATTAGCAATTAGTAATCGTACAGAGTCTGTATGGCAGGTACAGTTTGTGTCACACTTCTGGTATCAACCTGCCTTATCAGGCCTTCCAGGACCTCTTATATGCACACACACACAAAAGTAAACACACTTCAACCGTCCTCTTGGCCTCTTCAGTCTGTCAGTTGTGCTAATGCTACGGCCTCAGTAGACAGTCACCATGACAGCCCTTCCTTTCCAAGTCTCCCCGCTCACACCAGGGACGCTCCACCGAAAATTAGCTTACAGCTTCGACGTGTAGAACTGTCACACCTCAGGACTGAACGAGGTACAAGTTAATCCTGAGGAAAAACAAAAATGCAAGCAGACATTCCTGCATCAATTTTGAGGAACTAAAATATGCAGACGGTGTTTCTGTAGAAGGCTTACACTATTCGATGTATGCATGCATCCTTTTAATAATATTTAATAATATAATATTTTGTTATAGTATAATTTTTTTATAATAATAATTAATGTACAAATAAATGTACACTTATTGTTATTATGTAATATTATATTATACTTTTAATAGGACATCTAATTTTAAAAACTAATTTTTTATTTATTTTAAATTTAAAATACTAATAATTTATTCCTATATTTTAATATATTTTTAATAATTTTATTTAATTTATATTTTAATATTAAATGTATAATAATAAATATTATTAAATATAGTACTAATGATATTAAATATTTTAATGTTTATTTTTATTGAAATAATATATTTACATTTACTAATATATTTTAATATATTTAAAAAACATTTATATGAATTTACAGGTTGAGAGTTCACCAAACTTGAACTTTGGTATAATGAAGCAACAGATGAAAACTTGTGCGCATATGCTTGCATTTTCTGCAGTCGTGTACTTAACGTATAGAAGTGAATGAAAAACATATGACTTCATGACCGCATCTTTAGCCTTAGATGGTACATATTCATAGATCATTTGATACATATTATAAACAAAAATTGGCTAAAGGAGTCAAAAAACACTAAGCTTCAATCTGATTAGCTGAATTTATTAGTAGCAAGTAAACAAGATACCCTTGAGCACAACTATATATTACCATTTGCTCTCTGGGTTACATCATATTTTTGTATTATCCATCTCTAAATTGTGGTTGGCTGTTTTACATGTTGACCAGATGACTCTTTCCTGTCTAAGTGAGCAGTTCTTGTCCAGAATAAGTTGAGGATTAGATTTTGTCAGTGGTCAAAGGTCTGTCTACATGAGACTAATAGAAGCTCTCAGTCTTGATGCACTCTGTTTGATTTTCCCTGCATGTATATTCTAGCCTTGCTGTCCCCTCGTGGCTCGGAGAGAGTGAGTGTGAGACTTTTATGCCAAGAGGTGAGCGAGAAATGCAGCTCCATTATTCTCACTGAATCACTGCAGGGCTAAACATTGTGAATCAGCTTGTACACCCGCCGCCTGTTTTCAGCCTCAGTCCTCCTACTGAAAAGCTGCTTTAACACAGCACTAATTGTACCGCTGCATAAGACGGTCGTCTCAGAAGTTTGACGGTCGGATGGCATGATATCGATCCTCAAGCCCCGTTATTGAATAACATAACAACCAAAAAGGACACGTACCTTCCAGTTGAGATATTAGCTCTCCACTAGTCGAGGAGGCGAGCAAACATCTGTGGTTTTAATGAGCAGAGCTTGGCAGGGGGGAGGCATGATATTTATTAGCAGAATCGGTGTGATTGGAGAGCTCTTTTCTTCCCGAGAGAGAGCATATCAGAAAAGTAGCGAGAGACGGCAGAGGCTCAGGGTTAATGGTGATTGTTTGGTTATCTCTCCTCCCTGGTGAAATGATTACTTCGGAGTCAGGGCTCTGTGTGTGCCCAGGTCGGAGTAAAGGACCAGGCTTGATTGTCTGGGAGATGAGCCTTGGGTGGAATTAGAGATCAGGCAATTACCTCGAAAAGAAAGAAAAGAGGAGGGGAGGAGGTGGAAGGCAAAGGAAAGAACTAAAAAAAGAAAAGGAGAGTTGTGGGAAGACCTAAATGCATGAATTAATCGCGAAATTGGTTACTATTAAATCCATATCCAAATAATTTAACCCAGCTGCCAACAGGAAGAAATATGTTTAAAGGTGCCATCGAATGAAAAATTGAATTTACCTCGGCATAGTTGAATAACAAGAGTTGAGTACATGGAAATGACATACAGTGAGTCTCAAACTCCATTGTTTCCTCCTTCTTATATAAATCTAATTTTTTTAAAAGACCTCAGAAGAACAGGCGAATCTCAACATAACACCGTTACGTAACAGTCGGGATCATTAATATGTATGCCCCCAATATTTGCATATGCCAGCTCATGTTCAAGGCATTACACAAGGGCAGCCAGTATTAACGTCGGGATCTGTGCACAGCTGAATCATCAGACTAGCTAAGCAAGCAAGAACAATAGTGAAAAATGGCAGATGGAGCAATAATAACTGACATGATCCATGATAACATGATATTTTTAGTGATATTTATAAACTGTCTTTCTAAATGTTTCGTTAGCATGTTGCTAATGTACTGTTAAATGTGGTCAAAGTTACCATCGTTTTTTACTGTATTCACGGAGACAAGAGCCGTCGCTATTTTCATTTTTAAACACTTGCAGTCTGTATAATGCATAAACACAACTTCATTCTTTATAAATCTCTCCAACAGTGTGTAATGTTAGCTTTAGCCACGAAGCACTATCAAACTCATTCAGAATCAAATGTAAACATCCAAATAAATACCATACTTATGCGATTAGACATGCTGCATGACGAACACTTTGTAAAGATCCATTTTGAGGGTTATATTATCTGTGTGAACTTTTGTTTATGCTGTTTAAGGCAAGCGCAAGCTCCGGGGGTGGTGAGCACGAGAATTAAAGGGGCAGCACCCTGAATCGGCGCATTTAAAATGATGCCCCAAAATAGGCAGTTAAAAAAATTAATTAAAAAAAATCTATGGGGTATTTTGAGCTGAAACTTCACAGACACATTCAGGGGACACCTTAGACTTATATTACATCTTTTGAAAACACGTTCTTCGGCAGTACTTTTAGCATTGTTTCCTTGGACATGTGTCACAATTTTTAACGCTCATACTTTTTGTTACGCTGCACCCCACCTCCAATTAAACATTGTTACATACAGTAAAGTGTGACTTTAAAGTATGGCCGCATTAGCAAAACTGGTCTATTGTTAATAGTGTAGAAATTTCACACAGCAGCACCTTTATTTTAGTATTATTTATATACTATTATAGTATTTTAATAATATTTTGAATTACCTTTTATTTTTATAGCTGAATTAGCTTTTAATTTTGTTTCGTTTTAGTGTTTTTGATATGTTGCTTTGTATTTAGTTTTAATGTATTATTTCAGCTTTTAGTTTTCATAATCTTAGTACAAAATTTTAACTATTTTTTTCATTATTTTTCATCTAATATATTCATCTAATATTTATACTTTCATTTCAGTTTTATAAAAATCCGGTTGACCAACATCAACACGTAGCAAAATCTTGGGAACATTTTTCAACCTCAAGCGAAATTCCCAATCGTGTGGATTCCTAATTAAATTTTCGCACACATGAAAATTTTCTGAACAATGTTCACTGAACCTTTAGTCCACTAAACAACTATTCTTGCATTGCCAGACCTTTAGACTGATGGTAATGTTTGATCTAACATACTAAGGACTATACTCAATAACAGTTGTCATTGGACAAGGACTGCACATAGGCTGTCTGACTGACATGTAAAGCAACAAATCACAGTTTGCTTTGTTCAGTGTCATCTTCAGGGGTGTGAAAATGTAACAACAAATGTCCCTACAATAACAGACTGGAGTGTAAATCTTACGGATGCATTTTAAAGAGTCTATGCCGTACTTTTTTCACAATTAATCCAGCATTTATTTTCTGATAAGTGCAAATTGTCACAGTTGTACACACAACAGCTTTCTTCTTCCATGAAGGGGCGGACATTGAATCCTGAAGGATTCATCCAATCAGATGACGACTTTAAAACTCCTGAAGTGTTTCCAATTTTGTGTGCCATATGCATCAGACATTCAGCTAACAGTCCATGGGTGTGATGTCTGACACTGAGACTACCAAACAACTACCCAGAACACCCTAGCAACTGCATGGCAACACAGTAAACACCCACTCAGATCACCTTCTCAGATCACCAGAATCTACACAGCAATGCCATACCTCTCACAACAGCCATATTTCTGTTCATATTCAGTATGAGTGACACTATTTTGCCACGGTTGTCTCAACAAGGGCAGAATATCTACCACACACAGTCATTATTTTCCTGGGGCATGTAACGTGAATTTAAGGAGTTTGAATTTGCTCCATTAGCATACTAATTGTTTTCAGGTCTTCTCATTTTTGTCACATCACTTTAACTAAAGCGCTTATGTCTGTCCTGAAGCATGAGCTTAATGAAATTGGCTCCGGGGTCTTATGTTTTCTTTTTTTTTTTGAGGAGGTGAACTCATTAGTCTGTTCATAGACTGCTTTGTTTTGAAGGGGTTTTAGGAGTCAGGACTTGTGATGTTTCCAAAAGCATACACACCTTACACGCACTCAGTGTGTTTGGAGAGTTACAGGGGTCAGCTATCAGTGCTTCCCACAGGTTTGAAAATACTTGTGGTGGTAGCCAGGTGAAAAATCCTCATATTACCCACGGTACAAAAATGGTCTACTACATGTGACAAACAAATAATGTGTAATTTTTAACAGTATTTTTATTTATTGAAATTAATTTTAATTACATAGCATACTATAACATTTAATTACATAATAATATTATACATTATTATGCATTGTAAATTATGTAAAATTACAGCATTTAAATGGTTATCCTTTTCCTATGTTCTCCTTGCTGTCAAATAGTGTCTCTCTCAGTAAATGGGACACAGATTTTACTAGTAAAATTTATATAATGAATAATATATGTGTCAAATAATGTTCTTAGTCTTTTCTTCCTGTGGGGGAGACTACAATAATTTACTATGAATTATATGGAAATCAAATTAAATACAGTTTATTGTGTAACCAAAATACCAATAATGCCCAAAAGAATAAGAAAAAACTTAGCGTGTGACTTTTAATTATAAACAAGTCCGAAATACACCGGGACTCTTAATTTGAAATGTAGGTATAATTGCAAGCTGATCCTTCAGATTCTTACAATCGTATAAAACATTTTATATAAAGGCCATAAAGTAGACATTGTAATAATTTATCAACTTGAGTTCATTAGCAATCGCTCGGCATAAATATGCGCTTTTTCTTGATTGAGAATCACTTTGAAGCAGTCTGAAGCGCTGTCGCGTGAGCTTGTAGAATGTGCGGGAGTAAAGAGTTATGACGCACACATAACGAGCAGGTACGAAACGACTAGTTAATCGATCGTGGATGGTTTCATTATCTTGGGCGGATATAAAAGTATAACAGGCTAAAAATAATAAAAGCAAAAATGTGTCTCCAAATATACTTGGGCGGCGGTTAATATACCTGGGCGGCCCGCCCAGGTAAAGTCTATGTGTGGGAAGCACTGGCTATGAATTTTAAAATGTAGTCTGTGCAGAAAACAGTAATTTTCAATGGTTTTGTTTTGACAGTGTGGCATTTCTTTTCGTGACTAGACTCTTAGAGGCCTATTAAGTTGCACGTGAGAAGCACTTTACTTTTTGCTTATTGTCAACTGCTGCTTAAGGGGAGTATATTATTTCTAGGGATGCACCGATGTATCGGCCGCCGATATTTATCGGCCGTTTTTTACTCAGTTTACAACCAGCGGCATTTCGGCTGTAGGAGGAAAAAGGCTGATATAACAAACGGTGGTTTATTAATTAACTGCGTGAAAGCGCTGAGCTTTATAATGACTGTTGTGTAATCCTAGCGCTGCTGTCTGCGCTTTAAAGTTCATCAAATAACAAAAGATCACACACTATTCTTGACTAAATAACTTTTGTAACTTTCATAAGTGTAGTGGACCCCATCCGAATGATGACCAAAATGTTATGATGTTTTATTAAGTTTATTTGCATCCGTTTTCACTCCAAAAAATCACCACAAAAGCTAAACAATACAGTGCACAAAAAGTGTGCATTAAACTCTCATACATATTTAAACTTACAAAAAACTATTAAAATGTATACAAAAACAAATTAGAAGATTAATTACAATAAAGTCTGTTACAATTAAACAAACAGGATTAATATGTATATAATTTTATACAGTGAAGAATATGCAGTGTTATTTTACATTTGTTTAATTAATTTCTTTACCTCAAAATGTTCATTAAAAATAATTTCATGATGCAGTAATAAACCTACTAGTATATTTTAATGCAGGTGTTTTTGAACTTTGCTTATTTAAAACATGATCAAAATACTATCTATTTTGATAACAAAATTTCACATAAGAGAGGAAGTGACCAATATCGGTATCGGTATCAGCCAATAATTTTGTTAAAATCGGTATCGGCCCCAAAAAATATCTGCCTTGCACTGTAGAAAAATATCCTGTTAAATGTATAATTTAAAAAATAAAAATGCAGCTGTGCTTGCCAGAAAGTCACTGTAAAAATATGGTGACAAGGTTTCAGGTATTATGATATTGCATACTATATGTGCTATATTTTACAGCTTATGATCATATATTTAATTATGTGGTATAATGTTAATATAACCATCTACTGTTTACCTTTAAATGTACTGATTCATAATAATGCAGGTGGTAAACTATAAAAACCACATAATGAATCAGTTCATCATAAGTGGTCTGCCCATAAAATATGACCAATACTCGTATATAGATGGTGCACAGGGTCATACACACAAAGATAAAACACCATCAGGGCAGCACACAACACTAAAATTATGTAACTATCATTAACACAGAATGCAACAAAACACCCCAACGCATAAACAAACCGTATTATTTATACAAATTATAATCATGTGATGTGTCATGCAGGGACTTCTGGGAATGTCCTTTTGCTGTTTTTCATTATAGATTATACAATAATTCATATATTTACTTGCAAAACCACAAATTTGACAGTAATTTAAGTATAAATGCATATGTGATGTTTAAACAATTTACAGTTTTTCAGTTTGTACAGTAATAATATTTACAGTTAACCAATTAACAAGTTTTTACAGTAGCATTTTTATTTATTTTTTTTCTGTAAAAGTTCTGTAAAAGCATTTTTACAGTGCAGATTGGACAAATAGTCATTGGTTGAGCCAGAAGTTGACATGTTAATTTCTATGATAAGCCCATCTACAAATGGCTTGCTTATAATTGGTTTTGGCCTATTAAACTTGGATAGGAAAAAAAGTATTTTAACATTGACAAAAGTACTTCACCTTTAACTGTCATTGTCCTTGAAATCACATTCAATCCAAATTTCATTATGCAATTTGAGATTTGAGAAATTTTTCACCAACTGGGAAACAATTAGAGCCCTTGACATGTTCCTCCCTTTAATGATGATTGCAGGGCTAGTTAAAGCCTAGATTTTACTTTTATAGAATATAATTATTTTTGGTCACATACAGATTAAAACAATCACCTCTTTTAAAGGAATAGTTTACCCACAAAATTATTATTTTTATATCATTTACTCACCCTCATGTTATTTCCACCTTTGTGGAACATTAATGTCTTAGTGTTTTGATCCATACAATGAAAGTCAGTGGGGTTCAGTGTTTTTTTTTTTTGATCACAGCATTCTTCCAAATGTCTTAATTTGTGTTGTGTGAGGGTGAGTGAATGATGACAGAATTTTGATTTTTAGGTGAACTATCCCTTTAAAACTTATCATGAGAATCATATTAAGAAAAAAAAAACTGATTCAGAGTGAGAATTGTGGCAAGAATCCTTAATGGGTTCATTTTACAGGTTGACAGTTACTGACAAATAAATAATCTTAACGTTGAATCTGTTGAATTGAACAATTACATGAGAGAGCAGAGAAATGCTTCCAGAGCTTTAGAGAACAGCCAGTAGAGTCACATATGTTACCCATCTGTTTCTCTTTCTGTTTTTCTAATTTTTTTATTTATTTATTTTTTTTTTTTATTTTTTTTTTGCTTCATTATAACTTTAATTATAGAACCTGTTGCTGAGCTCAAATACATGTTTTATAGTATGTTTAACAGTTGAATTAGTTTAACAGTTGAATTAGCAAAGTCCTTATTGAAAATAACTCTGCACAGTTTGCTGCCATCTTGAAAGAAAAAAAAAGAATAAGCTGATTGGAGCTTTTAAATTAATGGCAGAATTATATTTGTATTTTATATATACAGTATATTTGCCGTATTGAGCATTACAATATTTTACTGTCTTGTTACTTATGTCTCCTCCTCTTATAATATCAGTGTCAAAAAAAAAAAGTCAAATAATGTCAAAAAAGTTAGATATTTAACCAGTGAGGAGGAGTAGTGTTTTGTCAAAGCAAAAGCATCTGGTTGTTCCTTAGCTCTCTTTCTTTCTTTTTTCTCTCTCCTCACACAAATGCTGAGGAAGGTCATTCTTAACCAAAGCAAACATGGTGATATGAATACTAAACTGTCTACATAATTGCAGATTAAGCAACTGGGGATTATAAAAGAGAACATATTTAGGCACCCTGATCAGTCCTCACAGACTGTTTGAAATGCATCCTTTAAGCAAAATGCAGTTGAGATGCAGTTGAAAGTATGAGTTTTTAATGGTGATGAAATGTCTGTTTGGGCCAAATCACTAATGAAAAGTGAATACTTTAAACTCAACTGTCACTCTGTGACTATATAGATTTGTCTCAGTTATTGTAACAAATCCCAGCATTGATGTTTAATAGATAGGACACATGCTATTGTGTCCTCCCATCTTAAAGTTTGTCTTCTTTTTTTAAAACCATGAATGCAGTCAGATCCTGGCAGTTGCCTGGTAACAGATGTGCCCGACTGAAATGTTTTTAATAATCAGACCCACGCTTGAATCTGACCTTGTTATTGTGTGTGTGCGTTTGTGTGTCTGTGTGTGACCTTCACCCTGTATCTCTAATGAGTGTAAGTAGCTCTAACAGGGTTATGCTGCACTGCAAGTGCTAAACGACAGAGAGAATGTGAAGTGTGTTTTACTGACAGGGTTTCTGGAACCTTCAGGACCCGATGCACAGCACAAGTTTATGTTGTTTCTGCTCAGCTCATTATATGTCTGGCCACTGTGTCATCCTTTTTGAAATAAAAAAGATAACTCGATAGATTGTAGCTTGCTTTTTTATATATAGAGAGAGTAAGTGTCCTACCTGTCCATGTTTGTTGATCACATACAGGGGCATACCATAATGACTTTTAGAAATGACTAAATTCACCCAGATATTTTAAAGAGGCTTGTTATTTCCTGAACACAGTGTGAATGAGAAAAAAGTACCTTGTCACATTTTACAATCAAGTAGTTGTTTACTTTCACAGTGGGCTAAATGAACGTGTAAAAGGTTAAATATAATCCCACTGTGGCTAATGCTACCTACTAAAGTCCACCTTTTAGCATTTTTTTTTTTTTTTTATCATTTAAATAATAAAATAATGTATGAATATATGAATAATAAGTCATTTCTGAATATTCATAACCCAAACCATGCCTGTCATAGTTTGTGCATTGAGCTGCTGACAGAAAGTAAACTGCCTTTGAAGAATTGTCGTCTTGGGGGAATATATATATATATATATATATATATATATATATATATATATATATATATATATATATATATATTACAGTTTATTCACCATAGTTTAAAAAAATGGTATGACAAGATATCAGAGTTAAACTGTGTCAGAAATAATTGTGTCAGATAACACTTAAGCAAAACATGGTCAGGTCAAAGTTTCTGAATAATTTTTGGGTATAATATGTCACAGTTTACTTTATTTTGCTATTCTCACATAAATTAACTATAGTGTCCTGCACCAACTATTAAAAATATATATATAAAAAAATATATATAATATTAAATGTAAGAATATTTAACACTGTAAATCAGTAATGGCAGCTGTATTCTCCTGCTGTGTAAACACAGCCACTTTTCAGACCTTTTTTTTTAACCCCATATCACATTTCACAGTTCTGGTGAAAAATAAGGAGACTGTAGGTCTGCTAAGGTCCAAATCTCTTCCTGTCCTCAACCTTCTGTATTTATCAGACTCGAGAGCTCTTATCTACCTCATTCCCCTGCTGCTGTGCACCACTCTGCTGTTACACTTCCAGATTTGTGTCGGAGTGTCTAAAGTCCCGTCCGCCTTCAATCTCCCAGAGTGCACCTGGAAACTCAAGTTTAGCTTGATCAGTGCACACCTCACAGCTTTGTTAAAGCAATAAATGTATTGTACAATGCACTTAAAACTATTTCCCAGTCACCGTAGCAGCTTTTAACAATGAGTCATTGGTAGTTTATATAGCGCACATGAGTCTTCCCTGCGGTTCAGGTGATTGCTGGGGAAGGGCTGGTGCATTGGTGATATAACTCAGTTTTAGTGCACTTTAAAGCAGTTTAGTCACTGGCTGAGAGAGAGAAAGAGCACTACCGAGCCCTTTGAGACATATCATTTGTGTAAAGTACAAGATAGCATTGCAGCACCATGGAGAGCTCCGTGTGCGTGTGCATGTTGGCATCTTAAAGTGGCTTCCCAGTGCTTCCTTTCAAACCTGACAGGGCACAATAACACACTGCAATTAACACCCCAAATTACCCACCACAGGCTGGAAACCAAGAGAGAGGAGCAGTCGGAAGGAGAAGACAGAGAAAACTGGAAGGGAGGGCAATGGGGGTTGCGTTTCAAGCAGAATCCATTACACAATAAGGCCTCCAGAGAAATTGATTTGCTATTAGAGGGTAAATGCATATGGCAGGATGTGGGAGATTTCCTGGAAGGGCCAGATTCCGAGCCCTTTTCCCGTGCTCCTTTACAAAACTTTGATGGAACTGTCATCCGCAAAATTGTGCCTAATTTGATGTTGATATTTCAGCATGCACCGAATAAAAGTATACCTTCTGCTCTTCCATTTCAGATGGATCAAAGGCAATTTAAAGAGAAGTGTCTCATTTGAGGCTCTTAGTCTCACACTTTCCATCTGTTTCCTGTTAACATTTGCAGAGGGAGGCAGAATTAAGGCCCCCTCACATGTTTCACGACTTTGCCAATGCGTTAAACTCTTTGGGGGGGACCAATTTTCCAAAATGTTTGACTTTGACCTACTTTGTCATTGACTTTTTGAAGTGCAGACAATAGCTATCTTTCTCTCCGCATAAAAAACGCTGGATGGAAATGCTAAGATGCGCATAATTGCTAAAAATTTGCATAAAAACTTATGCGCTCAAATGAGTAGGATCAGTTTTTATGCGACACGAAAACATGCACATAAACTACGATGGAAACACTTTTACCGAATAAATTCCTTGATGCGCATCAAAAAAGACATGACTTTGCGATGGGACGGCATAAATGGACCAACCAGCTGACCGATCTCGTTGCACAGCATCTGAAATGCTGTTTTGGTCATTCTGTAATGCCTGAGCAAAGTCTGTCTTTAAAGTGGTTCAGTATAATTCCCTCCTAGAAGCGCCTCTCACGATTGCGTTCACAAACACCAGACATCTGAATGAGAGATAACATGACAGCGTTTATTGCATTTCGTCTGTGCGCTCTGAGGCGCAAATAATTTATTATATACAAAAAATTTTATATACAGTGGCTTCTACTGCAGAAACTTCCTTTTTTTGTGATATTTAGCGCTAGTGGAAGGATGGAAACACTGCTTTATTTGCAAATGTTTTATTCGATATTCAAAATTTGTGCATGAGTTAAGTACGCAAGGTTGGATGGAAACATAGCAAATGATTACTGAACTATGGGTGTGTTCACACTTGGCATGTTTGGTTCGATTAAAACGATCCCTGGTGTGATTGGTCTGTTAATGCGGTTCATTTGAACATGTGTGAACACTACCATCCAAACCTTGGTGCACACCAAACAAGCAGACCGAGAACCGCTAAAAAGATGCACCTCGGTCCGCTTCCAAATGAACTCTGGTGCAGTTCAAATATAAATGTGACATGGAACAAAGACATGTAAACGAACCAAAAACAGGACATGATGTCATAAGATGTAACCCTAAAGAGGACAGAATGCTCAAGCATACCTGTTGTTTCTCGTCATAGTCGCAATTTTGCCCATCACAGTTCGGTACAGGCATCAGAACCGTGTCTCCTCGTAGCAGATCTTTGTTTTTGTGACGGAGGGATTCCTGCCACTGTTTTGACCCCTATACACATTTTATAAGCTCTCAGCTGGTCAAAATACAATCATTTAGCCCAGCACTCAGCATTGTTTGGATGTTTGGTAATTTCTGTCGTGAAATATACGTATAAAAGATGACCAGTCAGGTTGTGAACGTACCCATTTGACTTTAGTTTCGGTGTTAAAAATACCAATGTGAACGCTAAGCGGACCACGACTAAATGTTGTTGTATTTTTGTTTGTTTTTGTTTTTTTGGTCTGGACCAAACAAACCAAGCAACCCGAACTACGTGTGTGAACACACCCTTAATATAAATACAGATTTCTCGATTTCACTTCCATTTATAATGTCCATCTTTTTAACATGATAATTTATATACAGAACAAAGAAGTCTGTTATGCTCATCAAGGCTACATTTATTTGATAAAAATAAATAAATATATATATATATATATATATATATATATATATATATATATATATATTTTTTTTTTTTTTTTTTTTTTTTTTTTTTTTTAAATGTAATTTATGAATTTTCAGCACCCAGCCATATATAATTTTTTGGTGCGTATTTTAATATATTATTTTTTATCATTATTATTACTATTATTATGGTAACACTTTACAATAAGGTCTCATTTGTTAACATTAGTTAATGTATAAACTTTTGATTTTAATAACATGTTAGTAAATGTTGAAATGAACATTAACGAAGATTAATAAATGCTGTAGCGGTATTGTTAATTCTTAATTTCTGTTAACTGAAATAGTTAGCTAATGTTAACTAATGAAACCGAAAGCATATTGTAAAGTGTTATCATTATTATTTATGTCCACTGCTTTTTCAGATCAAGTCTTTGCAGTTGCCTCCTAGTGCTATACGGTCACAGTGCTAGATGCAAATTGAGAAGGTGGTATTGGCAGTGGGGGGTAAAAGGGACCTGCTGGAGCCCGAGCTACAGATCACTTTGATGTGGTCCCCTGTCAGAGCCTCTGCCCTTTACGTGGGCCAGGAATCTGCCCAGCTTACTGTATGTTCCTCATGCATACCAACACATCCCACCTATGACTGCACATCACAGTCATTTTGTTGTTCATTAATGCACAGGTGTATTTATGGCAGGACTTGATTTTTTGAGTAGTCAGGAACTCACCGCGCCTTCAAACAAGTCCAAATGAGGTGCATAGACAAAAACATCCAAATAGTGAATTTCAAAATATTCCGCACACTCCACCAAAGAAGAAAAAACATCAAATGCGAGACAAAAATGAGATTTTCCTGGAGAAAAAAAAAAGAGCAAACGTTTCAGTCACATGTGACCTTTGACAATGCCAAACTTAGAAATGCTTAGTGCAGGAGCCATCTTAATTTAAGGAGTCACATGGTTGCATAGATCACATGATCACTTGAACCAAACTATAACAAATAATCCATCCTTAATTATTTACTGTTACATGACAATAATACACCGTCAAAGAAAGAAGAAAAAACAGAGCGAAAAAAGAAAGAAAAAAAAGGAAATTTATGTATAACATACAAAATTACCACAACATATTTTTTAAATAATCATCATGATATGAATAAATTACATCATGTTAGGGAACGATAACTGTATTAAAAAAATAAACGATAAATTCATAAAAAACATGACAATTGAAGTTCTTCATTCAATCCCTTTGGATGTACACATTCCATATAATAAATCCACTTAGCTTCACATTGTAGTAATATTTTGTTAGAGTCACCACCTCTTCTTGAGCTAGACAGTCTCTTGATTTTAGTCAGTCAGGACTTGATTTTATACACAAAGAATTGATTGTATTGTGAAAAGTAGGTGTTTTTTCCTCTTTAAAAAATTTATGTGATTTGTTTCAAAAACTTTTTTTTACTTGGAATATCATGCACCAATACATTATTCTCAGTAAGACCAGGAATGAATGTATTGAGAAAGTAAATAGTGTCTTTTTGACCGTGACTTATATTTTTGTGTTTATTCATAATTTCTGATGGGGATATGTCAGCTGCACAGGCCATGGTTGCATTGCCATGATTCATCCTTGACATGACGTAACTGTGCATGTGGGGGACACTCAGCCATGTCTATAGAGTCAAGGTCGTGATGTGGCTCAGTAATTTAACTGAGATCAATGGGACTATATGGCTGTGTGATTGTGACTGCCTGACTCTGCTGAGAGACTAATACTGATCTGAATGTGTGTGTCCTTCTCTAAAACTGATGTGCAATACACACATACTTTAATCTTATCGTTACAACCTGTCGTTTACAAACAGCTTGATCCATCTGCCGACAACAATATCTGTGGGATTACCTAATGTTAATGCCCACTAATCTTTCTTTCTTTCTTTCTTTCTTTCTTTCTTTCTTTCTTTCTGTTCTTTGTGCTTTCTTACGCTCGTTTGTATGCTGATTCTTTTTTCTTTCTAATAGTCTATCTTTTCTTCTTACACTCATTTGTATGCTGATTCTTTCTTTCTTTCTTTCTTTCTTTCTTTCTTTCTTTCTTTCTTTCTTTCTTTCTTTCTTTCTTTCTTTCTTTCTTTCTATCTTTCTTATGTAGCATCGGCTTAGTGGCTCTCTTGGTTTCATCATTTCCTCTAGGGCTCTGTCATGAAGGCGTACAGCCACATTTTCTACTGCCATCTCAGTGACTATCAACTTCAGATGAAATGTGATTGATCGCACACTCCACCAAAGAAGAAAAAACATCAAATGCAAGACAAAAATGAGATTTTTACTGGAGAAAAAAAAAAAAAAAAAAAAGAGCAAACGTTTCGGTCACATGTGACCTTTGACAATGCCAAACTTAGAAATGCTTAGTGCAGGAGCCATCTTAATTTAAGAAGTCACATGGTTGCATAGATCACATGATCACTTGAATCAAACTATAACAAATAATCCATCCTTAATTATTTACTGTTACATGACAATAATACAATGTCAAAGAAAGAAGAAAAAAGAGAGCGAAAAAAGAAAGAAAAAAAAAGGAAATTTATGTATAACATACAAAATTACCACAACATATTTTTTAAATAATTTGTAGCATCGGCTTAGTGGCTCTCTTGGTTTCATCATTTCCTCTAGGGCTCTGTCATGTGAAGGCGTACAGCCACATTTTCTACTGCCATCTCAGTGACTATCACCTTCAGATGAAATGTGATTGATTTTAGCATTTCGGCCATGAGTGACATATCTGAGCGAGAAATGATTTTACCCTTTCAGATAGAGAAAAACTGTTTTCTGGATGCATGCTTTGAATCGGGAAAACTGTTTTCTGGAAGCATGCTTTGAATCTTAATGTGTTTGTGTGTGCAGTTGAA
This sequence comes from Megalobrama amblycephala, assembly GCF_018812025.1. Taxonomy (NCBI): domain Eukaryota; kingdom Metazoa; phylum Chordata; class Actinopteri; order Cypriniformes; family Xenocyprididae; genus Megalobrama; species Megalobrama amblycephala. The sequence continues at coordinate 50,311,782 of NC_063045.1, forward strand.
TCGTGATTGTTGAGGGTGTGATAAGTGCTTAGAATGTATTTTCAGGATGAAGTGCGATTGATGGGCAAGGAATTCTGGAATATATATGGATCCGTGCTTCCTATTCTGATCAGAACCGCCCTTTCAGCAGTCATCCGCATTCATGATTGTCCCTGAGACAGCCCTGAACTTATTATTAAATAAGTTGTGGTCTCAAAGCCACCTTACTCCATAAAGCCTTCTTTAATGGACACCGTCTGACTGAATGACCTCTCAGTCCGCTGCTTCTGATGTCTCTGTGTTGATGATGGAGTGTAGGATCCTCTGACTCACTGAGAGAATCAACAATGGTGTACCGCTGGTTTCTTACGCACATCCCCTCTGGGGTAGACCTATTATTTAGAGAATGCAATGCCCCCCGGCCCATTCATTTCCTAGACATGAGCGGGCAGTGCGAGGAAATTTCCCTGCATGTACACAGCTCCCTGGCGTGCAAAAATCAATAGCCGCGCTGCAATGCATGCAGTCTGAAAAACACACTACTGTAGCCCATCTATTACAGATGCGCCGCAGGATAATCAAAGCCAGACCTGATAATGAAGGAGCTCTGCTAAGGCAAGCACATTTCAGCACTAGCTGAAATGAAAATTAAGTTTCCAGTGGACCATAATTTATGTATCAAACTTGTCATTTGATAAATAAGCGTGATTTGCCTAGAGCAAGATTCGTATTTAATTGTACTATACAAGTTCCATGTTCCACAAGTTCGTATACAGTTTGATTGGTATTCCCAACAACACTTCATGTACTCTAGTCGTGGCCTCACAGCTAGCACATATTCTATGACATAACTATTATGTGCTTGCACTTGTCTCTTGAAGTCTTTTTTTGTTTTTTGCTTCTATCGCTATGTGTATTACTTTAGTACTACAATTATTATTAACTGTATTAATATATTCATGAATATTATTATTATATTTTACACACATTTTTATCTGCATTTTCTGTTATAATGATAATAACGTTACGTAATACAGTATTACATAATTATATAATAATAAAATGGAATAAGTTAATATTTACCAAATTTTACATAGTCAGTGTTTTATTCTGCTTTCTAAAAAATTTGGAAACTTGTTTTGTGTCTCTTTAGGTTTATAACAGCACTCTAATGGTGGGTAGAAAAAGAATAAGTACTAACTCATACAACTCAATATTTTACACACATTTATACATGAAAATATACAGATGGCTATAATTTAGGTATGGACTCCCTTGTGCTATGATTATCATATTTTGGTTTAGTGGCATCAAGAAATTTGAAAACCTCTAAACAATATCCAAATAGCTGTTTTGGGCTATGTATTATGTTAACCAATAGTAAATTTGCTAGACAAACACTTTTTTTGTGTGGTTTTGAATAAGCTGATGAATTGTACACAATAAAATCAGTAATATGTATTAAAGGTGCAGTACGCAATTTTTTAGAAACGCTTTTGATATTTGAAATCAACCCAAACAAACATACCCCTACCCAAAAGAAACACACCCATCTTCATTGTTTCATTTAGGCCGTGTGTCCACCAAAACATTTTTTCCAAGGCTAGCATATTTTTCCAATTGTTTTCAATGGGAATGACGTGTTTTTAAAACGCCAGGAGCATAACGAGGTACTGAGCGTCTATTTGACGCTGAAGCGCTGAGCACTCTGTGTTTTTTTATTTGTTGCCCAGAGTTGAAGAATGCTCAACTTTGGGTAAAACGCAGCGCTCACCACTGTCACTTTGTACCCAGCCGTCCAATCACAGTGGAGGATGGGTGGGTCAGATACAACACCGACCAAACGCCACATTCTGCTTGTACAACGTCAACAGATGACATCATTAAGCATAAAACGAAACAAAATTATTTACAACAAGAGCCAGAGCAAATATTTTATACTGTATCAACATTTTTATTTAGAAACAGTACAGAAACAAACTATATGTGAAATGGGATACTAGTAACACAGCTAGTTTTCAGCTGGCTAAAAACGCTTTGATGGACACACGGCCTTACTCACATATGGAGCAGAAACAACACAACGTCGGCGTCCATTTTCAAGCCTTCTCGCTTGGGTTTCTCCAGCACTGGAAAGCTTTTCTAATATTAACACAGGACCTGAATCATAACTCTTGCCTTTCCAGTGATATTCCTCTGACCTTTTCTCTTTTGTAATGTCTCTCAGCCATCTCTCTTTCTACACTCTTTCTCCAAATCTCCCTCTTGAGACAAAGTAAAAGTAGCATGGACACTACTGTAAAGTGTGGTTATTTCTTGTGAATGTGACGTATATGTGGCAGACTTCCTTAATATTCTCTAATCAGCTTACGTCGGAGGAGAGTCAAGAGCACTTTACTCCACTCAGAGGAATTATGTAACAATCATAATAATATGTAGCAGTTAGATTGTGTATTGAAGATGAAGTGCGGTAGTTATGTAACAAACACAAGGTCTACTCATTTAGCAAAATAGAGCCGTTTATTGATTCAATGCAGGAGAGATTTAGTGTCTGAAATTCAATTTATTCTCAGTTATTTTTTCTGCTTAGATGCCACTATTTATTCTTTATTATAAACCCACAGGTTGATTAGATTTAATATCCGCTACCCTTTTTGGTAATCATGAGGATATGGGGTCGAATCATGCCTAACTCTCAGCTATAAACCCGCTTGATTAATCTCCTTACTTGAGAAGAGAATTTCACAGCTGTACTTTGTGTAAATATTTAAATGAATTAGAATTTGATATATGAACCTGGAGCTATGCATATGGCTTTGTTCACATTCTCATGTATTCATTATATTAAAACATGAAAAAGAAAATGTACTTGTAAAATTGTGCCCAGCCCAGAATAGACTGTTTATTCCTGCTCAATAACCTGTTCTATTTTGCACCTTATTATATCTCATTAGAGCTTTCTACCATATTTTTCGATACCTGTGGCTTTTTTTTCACTCATTTAATGTGTTTTGAGTCCATCTTTAACGCGTACTCCAATGTTTTTGTACAGCTCCATGCTGTCGGAAGAACATCAGTGAGTAACATCATGAGTCAAGGCTTCCGTAACTTTGTAGCGCCTACACTCGCCCCCACTCGGGGCGAATCACAGCCCTCCTTCATTGTTTATCCCACACAACCCTCATGTTAACATTTTGACGTCTTTGCTGGTTGAAAGAGCTCACACTGCCTGCTCAGATCTTAGATCTTATGTATTAAAATGAACTTTTTACCACCATAATAGCTGTTAGCCTGAAAAGGTTTCGATTCAGATTCACTGTTATCGTCGATAGATGAGCTGATTGCTCTTATCAGTGCATCCAGGACGTTGAGCTACTCTAGGAATGTTTGAAAGAACCTCTGGGATTTCAGAGGCAATGTTCTTTCACTTTTGCTGATGAGTGCATTTCTGTGAACGTGTGACGTTGTCAGCGAAGACGTTCGGTGATGTTAAAATGAAGCTCATTTGCAGCGTGTGAAAACGCATGCTGGGGTGTGATGGGAAGCGGAAGGAAGAATAATGAAATCTCTCCTCCTGCTCTAATACTCGCTCACACACACACACACCCACTTAGCAGATCAGTGTGAAATATGAGTGTCTTACAGTTATGAGGGCTGACCATTGATCTATGTGTCAACTGGGTGTTAAAAATGATGGCTCTTGAAAAATGTTGAGCATTCTTATTGGAGTTAAGCAGTACAAAAACATTACCAAATGATGGTTAATCACTATAGACAAGTAACATTTTTTACTAATCATGACTTGGCTTCATCCAATGATTTCATGGTTTAATTACAAATCAGTATGATACAATATAACAAGAGGATCTGTTAAAACATACACTGCCGTTCAAAAGTTTGGGTCGTTTCTGAAAGAAATCTCTTATGCGCACCTAGGTTGCAATTATTTAAACAAAAATACAGTGAATTCAGTTTTGAAATATGATTACAATTTAAAATAACAGTCTTCAGTGTAGTGTTGCACGATATACCGGTACTAGAAAGGTATCGTGATACCCTGCTTTTAAAAACGGTTCGGTTCTTCATTTTATTAGTACCGGTACTTCGAGTGCCAGCTGTATTTCCTAATGTGCGACAGCAGGGGGCAGTGTGCGTGCAGTGCGCTGCTTCACATTGAGTGCGTTTATTCCTCTCAACGGCGCAACGGCTTTTATAGTAACGGAACGAGAGGTTTGGTTGCAAATACAGGTGCTCATGCAGACCGTCCACAAATTGTTGAGAAAGCAGTAAAATATGGCATTATTTTGCTTACGTTGCCGACTGTCAGAGCAAGCCCACGGACACCACAAAGCCCGTCTGCAAAAGATGTTACAAAATAACGCAAGCGAAGGGAGTCAAAAGCATCTTGCTGACAAACATCCCGATTTGTACAAAGAATTTAAAGAGCGACAGGTTAGTGAATGTGATTACCAGCATTATGTTTATGCTTTCAAACATTAAATGAGTGTTATTTATTTATTTTACTCGTGCAAGCAGACCTCCGAAAAGAGGTATTATTGAGTCTAAGTTTAATAAGGATATCTGGTTGCAAAAATAAAATTAATTTAAAAATACATAAATATGTGAAGGGTATATACAGTTATTTTAAACCAATTTATGCTTTAATAACATTGCTTTTAAAGGTCCCGTTTTTCGTGGTTTTTTGAAGCTTTGATTGTGTTTATAGTGTGCAATATAACATGTGTTCATGTTTCGCGTGTAAAAAAACACAGTATTTTTCACATAATTTACTTATCTGTATACCGCTGTTTCCACTGTCATAAAAACGGGCTGATGACTTCCTTGTTCTATGAAGTCCCTCCTTCAGAAATACGTAACGAGTTCTGATTGTGCCAGCGGTTCCTGTGTTGTGATTCGACAGCTCTGAGCGCACCGTGCCCGGAAAAGTCACGCCTCTTACCATAACGCTCAGTGTTATTGTAAACATGTCTTTAATTTTACCCTATCAATTTGAGCCGGAATCAGACCCGGTGATTGGACTGCGGGATGAAAATAACAGCGTTTCGACGACATGGCGACAAACACACTCTACAAACGCAACTCTTGTGTATTCCTGTGGGCGGAGGTTAGTCAAAAAACTGTTTTAGTGACGTCATTAAAGAAGGAAGTAGAGGGATGTAGTCCAAACTGGCCGTTCGATGTAGGCGACTTCTGTTAAATAAAATATCTCGCTTGGCATTGAACTTTGAGCTTTAAAATTTTACAGATTTTATTTATACTCTAACAACAACATTACACACTAACTAAAGTTGGAAACATGGGATCACGAAGAACGGGACCTTTAAGTATTTACAGTAATCTAATTTTTACAATAATCTTACTGTCAAAAACACCTACATATACTGTATATAAAAAAGCATAACAGCAAATAATTTACAATTTTATTGAGCATGAAAATAATAAACATTAAAAATTATATTAACTCTAACAACTTCACAGCAATGCAGCTCAAATCTAGAATTATCAGCCTGCACACTGGTGAAGAAAGAAGTTCTGTCATGTGTTATTTATTTACTTTTCCTGCTGTTTTAGGTTTTTGCCGTAGTATCGTTTAAGTATCGGTATCGTGATATTTAAGTTAGGTAACGTATCGAAGTCAAAATTTTGGTATCGTGACAACACTACTTCAGTGTTACGTGATCCTTCAGAAATCATTCTAATATGCTGATTTGGTGCTTAAGAAACATTTATTTATTTATTTTTATCAATGTTGAAAACAGTTATTCTTCTTAACGTTTTTGTGGAAACTGTGATACGTTTTTTTCAGGATTCTTTGTTGAATAAAAAGTTCAAAAGAACAGCATTTATTTGAAATATAAATCTTTTGTTACATCATAAATGTCTTTACTATCACTTTTAAAACAATTTATTGCATCCTTGCTGAACAAAAGTATAAATTTCCTTTAAAAACAATTACTCCAAAATTTTGAATGGAAGTATAAGTCATTCCTAGGGGGTAAATATTATTTCTCAGTGGTTGCTTATAGCTCAGGAGATAATTGGTGCATGCTATTCCAAAGAATTTTTTTTTTTATGTTTAATTTATAATAATAAATAATAATAAAACCAATTCCATCTCTACTATTTTCCAATTTTGAAAAACAGGATTTATGTTACATTACGGAAGTATGTGTTGTGAATTCCATTTCATGTTGACTTGAATAGGGTCCTGATTTATGCTTCATTTAAATATCATTGTTGTATCTTACAATCCCTTAGGAGTGTTAAAAATAGAAACAATTGAGATAATTGTTAACTTTCAGAGAGTATATAGCTATAGAGTGAATGTGTAAAGCAGAGCTCAACGTATTTAGTCTTTGCAGAACTTTATGAAAAAAGATTCTCTGACTTTTGATTGCAGGCATTTGTTTTTCTGAGCAAATTGGGGCAGTTTGAGACAATGTTGAGACTTTTCTAACACTAGTGGACAGATTGTTGAGGGTAGAAACAGGATACTTTTGCATAAGTCTCCATTTTGAGATACAATTGACAAATTAAAGGTATAGTTCACCCAAAAATTTTAATTCTGTCATCATTTACTCACCCTCATATCATCCCAAACCTGTGCAACTCATTTATTTTTTTAAAGCGGAACACAAGAGGGAAAATTTTGAAGAATATCAGGAACCAAACAACATTGGAGCCCATTGACTATCATTGAAAAAAGGACATTTTTTATCTTTTATGTTCCACAGAAGAAAGGGATGAAGAAATTATGATTCCATTTTTTGTAAACTATACCTTTAAATAGATCTTAGTTGTGTTTTTTTGTTCTTTCCAACATAATTTAAGTTTCTTATTGTAGCATTACAGTACATGATACAATTACAGGTAGATTCCTGCATTATGTTCAGTGACTATAGCGGTCTCACGCAATTTGGCTACGTTTCAAAGCATTTCAGAAGTGTGAGGGATACAGCTCATGTTTATCCCCACCGATGGCACAGACAGATTGTGTTTTTGGTCCCAGAGGAACCTCAGGAGTGTTATATGATTTAGCCCAGTAGCTTGGGGAACCACATTCATCTCTCACACAGCCAGAAGCCCCTGAACCAGGTCCAGACAGACTCATGTACCACCCCTCACAGACAGGGGGACTGTACTGGCCCGGGGTCGCCCACCCTACACACACGATACCGTCAAGGAGAAAATCCACTGTTCGGACTTCCAATTGACAATATGTACATAAACCTGCAGACAAAAGAATGGAGAAAAAAATCAGTTAGATAGATGGTAATGAGAAAGAGAGTACATGTAAGATTTGCGACTTCTCTGAGAAGTCTGTGTCTCTTTTTGCCCTCCCTCCTTCTCTCTCACCTGCTCTAGGCTGAGTGTGTGTGTGTGTGTGTAGATTATTACTGAGGGGAGAGGAGTGTCAAGAGCATCTCTCTCCCTCCATCTCTCTCTCTCTCTCTCTCTCTCTCTCTCTCTCTGACGCTGTGGCTGGTGACTCTTCCACAGTGTTTACTCATAATTCAAACGGAGAGATTCCGTTCAGCCACACTATGTTTGCCTCCATTTGGTACGCCAAGAAGCTTGGACGCAGGCTGCTTCAGAATGCTAGGAAGGCTAAAATGCAGAAGGTAGGTGTGGGAGATTTTCATTTACTCTGCATAGAGTTCATTCAGAAGAATATGACCTTGTTTGTAGTGCTTCTTAATCCGAATTGTTTAAAGAAATGTGGATTTGCGGTTGGCGTATCATTAGTGTGAAAGGAAAGAGATTGTTGTCGGGTTTGTTGTTTATTTTCATTAAAGTTTATTAATGCTAAAAAGTGGTTGAGATTGAGTACACCCCCACCCCACATCTAATCTTCAGCGTCTTATAGTGGGAGTAATATAATAACGTTTTATCCCATTGTGGGAACTCCAGCTTGCTTTACAAAGCATTAATAATGATCTGTATCATTCTCATTAAACTGCAGAAAATCCTCTTAACCTGCTGTCTTCCTGTTATCGTCGTGTTTACCACGCTGTACCATCTGTGAAGTTTACCAGTCTGTCTCCCTCTCTCTTTCTTTCTCACTCTTTCTCTCCCTCTTTCGACTCTCGCAGTCTTGAGATGTTCAGCACCATATCCCATTTGTCCTAACCTAGCCTGCCTGCTTGAATTTTAGTCCTGTTTCTGACAGGCTCACTTCATTTCTCATTTTTCTCTTTCTAAATGTTATCCCCATCTTTGGTGCCCTTGCTGAAGATTATGGTTGCTGTCATCAGCAAGGGTCCTCATCACTGTTACTCTTTAAAAGGAAGGGGTGTGTCTGTGCTTGAACTTGTGTGGGATTTGAATGCAACAGGTTTTACCTGCTTAGTGTGCAGATGCTCTGGGTTGGAAATTTTTTATGGTGGGGAATCTCCCAATGTATGTCCAGAGCATGTCTAAGTCATATTTCAGCCTAAAATCTAAAAACAACAACAACAACAACAACAACAACAAAAATACACTACACTACACTATCAGTAAGATTTGTTTTAATGCTTTTTAAAGAAGCCTCACCAAGGCTTTTATTTGATTCAAAATAAAGTATAATGGTAAAATTGTGAAATATTTTTACCATTTAAAAAACTTTTCTATTTTAATATATTTTAAAATGTAATTTATTCCTGTGATGGCAAAGTTGAATTTTTAGCAGCTAGTTAGATTTTGAAAAACATTACATAGTTATTCGGGCTGACACCATCAATAAACTTGTAACCAGTCCACATTAGGGGGCATAGCTATAACGGTCGAGACAGAATGAGTAAGAGGGAGATTAGAAAAAAATGAAATTAAAACTGCAGAAAGAAAGAAAGATGATGAGACACAATACAAAAGAGCTCAAAAGAATATCACTGGAATGAAGGGTTATGACTGGGCAAGATCTTTAGGACCCGCGTTAATATTAGAAAAGCTTTCCAGCGCTGGAGAGAGCTTAGTGGGAAGACCTGAAAACGGCCGCTTTGATTCCGCTTCACATGTGAGTAACACTGGGTTTGTCTGTCATGATTGTCTGAAGGTGCTGTGCTGTTAGCGACTAACAGCAAACTCTTGTTTGTATTTACTCTTGTGTACTGTACGTTCTTTTTTTGTGCTTCCTTGTTGTTCGTTCATCATCTGTGCTTTATTTTTCATCAAGCATTTTGTTGCGTGTCAGCTGTGATAAACAGACATCCACTTTCACATTGCATGTGTAACAGTGGCCAGCTAGTGAGAGTTGTGCAGGTAAACCACTGCACACTGATGACCGCTAGAGAATGCGGTGTTTGGTAAAGCCTTCAAGGAGTTCAAGACCGACTCGGAGCAGGTTGGTTAGGATTGGAGACTGAGTTTTGGAGGTGGAGCGATGAAGAGAGGGGTGGGTTTGGGTTAATTTCAAATATCAACAATGTCCAACAGTGTTTTTCAAAATCTACTTATCCCACCTTTAAAGGGTTAGTTAAAATTCTGTCATTTATTACTCACGCTCATGCCGTTCCAGACCCGTAAGACCTTCGTTAATCTTTGGAACGCAAATTGAGATATTTTTGTTGAAATCCGATGGCTCCGTGAGGCCTGCATAGCCAGCAATGACATTTCCTCTCTCAAGATCCATTAATGTACTAAAAACATATTTAAATCAGTTCATGTGAGTACAGTGGTTCAATATTAATATTATAAAGTGACGAGAATATTTAACAAATTATTTAGTGATGGCCGATTTCAAAACACTGCTTCAGGAAGCTTCGGAGCGTTATAATTCAGCATGTCGAATCAGCTGTTCGGAGCGCCAAATTCACGTGATTTCAGCAGTTTGGCGTTTTGTCACACGATCCGAATCATGATTCGATACGCTGATTCATTATACTCCGAAGCTTCCTGAAGCAGTGTTTTGAAATCGGCCATCACTATATAATTCGTTATTCTGTTTTTTTTTTTTTGGCGCACCAAAAATATTCTCGTCACTTTATAATATTAATATTGAACCACTGTACTCACATGAACTGATTTAAATATGTTTTTAGTACATTAATGGATCTTGAGAGAGGAAATGTCATTGCTGGCTATGGAGGCCTCACGGAGCCATCGGATTTCAACTAAAATATCTTGATTTGTGTTCTGAAGATCAACGAAGGTCTTACAGGTGTAAAACGGCACGAGGGTGAGTAATTAATGACAGTTTTCAATTTTCATTTTTGGGTGAACTGACACTTTAAGTGTTACATGATCCTTCAGAAATCATTCTACCATGCTGATTTAGTGCTCAAGAAACATTTATTATTATTATCATTAGTCGCTTTTCTCCCGTTGGGCCAAACAGTGGTTTCAGTTATATTTCTACTTGAGCTTGGTTTGGCACGGTAAGATTAAAAATCTTTCTAGGCCCGAAATTCTCTCCACGGTTGGCTGAAGCGTGCTGGTAGAATGCATGTAGTGATGTCGCCGCTCAGGATTGGTCACTTGTCTGTTGCCTGACTACCTGTTTCTCTGTAGCTGGCAAAGCGCGCTATTTGAGTGAAGTAAACACGGTTCATCATAAAAATAAAAGAAATATCTGATCATCCTCCATAAGGTTGCTCTTTACATCTCATATCATCTGTAAACTCTTGTGCTACTTAGGCAATGACTGATGCATTTCTATTACATTCCAAAGAGCTCCGTTATCAATCCCACAGTGGAAAATAAAAAGATATCCGTGTTGGCTCGGCCGGATTGGCACAAAATGGAACGGTTAAGCAACAAGAACAGTTTGGCCCGACGGTGGAAAAGCAGCTGATATTGAAAACAGCTGTGTTGCTTAAACCGTGCTACTTGTTTGTAGCAATTTAAAAGTCTTTACTTTTCACCCTTTTTGGTTAAGTTTGTGTGTTGTTGGTACAGGCTTTGTTCTTCATTTGAACATCCAGCAAAGTGCTGCCTAGCAACCCATAACCTAGTGTTTAGGTGAAGGAATCCTTGATCAGTGTTTTATTATTATTATTTTATTTTTTTATTCACACACTCAAACACATACATGTTCATATAGTCAAGCCTCCGAGGTGAGGAGGAAGAGGAAATTGATTTATGCTGACAAACCGAAGTGTCCAAAGGACACATCCCCCAGTCTGGAACTGTACGTCCAGAGGAGCAGAACGTGGGCGAATGCTGATGACCGTAGGCCACATAAGGACAGAAACTTGCTCTACCTAGTAACTACCTAGATACCATCTGCATCATTTAATAGTTCTGAAATGAGCTTTACTGTGGTGGTACTGATAAACAAATCATTTTGGGGGGAAAAGTGATTAATTGACATAAAAATTATGTCACAGTGCAAAAATCGTAATGGTCCTAAAAAAGCTTCAAGCAAAATATAATGTATTATTTAATGGTTAGGGTTTGAGTTAGGTGATTTTTAATCTTGACATTTTCTTGGTTCAGAAATTCACTTTATGATTGTATTGATTTATGTTTTGGCAGGAGGGTTTCACACCCTGCTCACCTGTCTGCCAGTGCTGGCACGGTTTCACTGCTGACTCTCCAGCAGAGGCTTCTGGAACATCACTGGAGTTACTTTGAGATTTGTTTCATCTGTTCACAGGGTTTTAGAGGAACCTGTTTCTTGCTGCTGCTGCTGATGTTTTGCCTGTTCTATGTGAGTTTTATGGTCTTTGTCTCTGAGGGCAGATCTATCAACCAGAGCAGCAGTTTGGTAGTAATTAAAATTCTTTAATTGGACATACTGTCATCTGGCTTTGGAGAGTGGCTTTGTGTTTAATGCTAAAGGAAGGAATAATTTCCAGTGTATTTTTCTTTTGATGTATGGATCCATACATAAGCACCACTTACACACCTGCATGTGCAGGTGCATGTGCGCTGAATACTTTTAAACCAAATTTCTGGCGTTAACGATTATTCGTGGATTTAATAATGCATCTGAGGGGGTGACATGGGTATATTTCAGGACTTATAAATGAAATTATTTTGGTTCAATCCTTACAAGGACAGAGCCAAGAAACCATCATAACCCTGTGCCTGCAAATATAAATAAGCACCTGCTAAATATACCTTTATATTTTTAGTATACCTTTATATAAAATATACCTTTATATTTTTAGAACATTTTAGTAGACTTGCTCTTCTCTTCTTTCCCATCTTCAAAGATCTAATGGCTGTTTGCCCTGGTTCAGCCTGGATTTGGGGAGCATTTCATGCTTATTCATGGCCTCTCAGCTCACCTACTATTACAGAGGAACCACTGAAGCGATACAGTCAAATTGAAATGAAACCCTTTTTATTACTTGATCAGCAGAAAATGTCTCCAGCATCAGAAAATGTTTGCATCTGTGAATAACCTCTGAGCAAAAGTAATTTATTTTAAACAATTTGAAGATGGCCTTGATGTTGTACCTGCTCTATAGCCTCAACAAGCTCTCACAAAAAAGTGCTTTACGTGAATATTTTGGAATTTCATCTCCAGAGAGATGGCTGTTTTAGGCATTGTTTGTGTAGTAGAGGCTTTTTGTCCTTGTGCATTCAATTGCCCTTCATATAAAAGATGTGTCTGGGTCAAACGTGGACAGCATGCGCTTTCAGGTCATGTTGCCCGCTTGTGCTCAGAACCATTAAACTTGAGGAACAGGTGAAGGTAGACAGTCTCTCTCCTCTCTTTGACCTGGCTACCCCAGCACCTGCTCTGCAAATATACCCATGCTTCCAATATGTCCTGAAGTTATTGTGAGAATTTCTCATTCCAGAATTTAAGAGGATAATTTATTCTAAAATGATTTTTTTTGTTGTTTTTGTCATCATGAATGAAAGTGGATGGGGAGCAGGTGCTGTCAATTTTCAAAAATGACAAAAAAACAAAAAAAAAAACAATATTAAATGCATCATAACTATAGTCTATATTAGGGGTGAGTGATATATCGGTAGACATGATTAACCAGTAGGAATTTGTCAACCGGTATAGATTTTGGACTATCGTTTCTGAAAAGAGGACTTATTGTGGTTTATGCGTGTACTGTCTGAGAGGTGATTTCTGAGCGCTGTCTGAGAGAAACTCCCGTCTTTGTGAGTATCCTCATAAACACAGTTGTTTATGTTAGAGGTTGACCTCAGTGCCGATATTAAGCATTTTTATGGTTATTGGTATTGGTCATTTTCAAAACCGATTTGCCGATTTGTTGTGAGTTTCAAATCCGGCTTATCAACACGGAAGGCTGAAGGCACTCTCACACCGAAAGCACTTGCTAACTGGAGCTGCTTCAGTGATAATGCATCGGCCCTGAAAAACATATGTCTTAAGTGAACATAAACAGTTGAGAAAGAAAGCGCATGTGTATCAGTATATTAGATCTGTGCATTCAGTCTTAAAGTGACAGCAGCCTAATATATCTGCTGCCGTCTGTCATTAATGCTAATCAAACAACAAAAGAAAGAGAAAATCACTCACTGCTCTTGACTGAATCATTTTTTTAACTTTAATATATTTAATATATTTATATTTTTATATATTTAATTTAAACAGTGAAGACTAGTGTTTTTGTACAATTGATTACTTATAGGCTACTACAATTTATGTAGTTCTAGTGTTGGAAATTTTCAGGTAGGTCTGTTTAATTTGTATCTTTGTTCTATTGTATTTTTTGTATTTCTGTTGCTTGTTTTTCAGGTCTATTTCATTTGTGTCTTTGTTCAATAGTTGTAATTAGTTTATTTTTCCTATTTACTTGTCTTCAGTGAGCTTGAGTTATTTTTATTTATTTTTTTAGTTTGTTAGGCTAGTTTAGTTTTTTTATGATATTGAAATTGGTGATGAGATGTATGAAATTTTAATGGTATCAAAAAAATTTGATACAACTATATTTAAAACAAAAATAACTATATTGTGATATGTATTGTAAATGGTCAGCTTGCAGAATGCACGACAAAGAAAGAGTATAAATCAGAATAGTCTTTATTAGTAAATCCGTAACTGACAGGATTTAATTATATATATATATATATATATATATATATATATATATATATATATATATATATATATATATTAAATCCTGTCAGTTACGGATTTACTAACAAAGACTATTCTGATTTATACTCTTTCTTTTATTTATATATATATATATATATGTATATATATATATATATATATATATATGTGACCCGTCACGGAATCCAGGGACACAAGTCGGCAGCACAACTCTCGAGCAAAATGAGAAAGAAGCATTTTTTTTCAAAATTGGTGATTTTCGTTTTTTTGCAGAATCTGTTAGTTGAGATCATGAAGAAGCCTTACCGTGTTTGAGATAGCAGTATTGGTATATTTAAAAGCGTACATTTTGAGGTCGAAATCGGCTTGTTTTTCGGAGATTCTAGCACGCAGTAGGGGCGTGTCATTGTCTGTGTGTATTTCCATACTGGGAAGCGTGGCTACTTATTATGCAGCGCTCTGGCCGGCTCTAGCTGATATCAAAATTCAATGAAGAACCGTGGCCGTTACACCGAAAATGTTTTGAAGTACTTCTTCGACAAGCCGGATGCTTATGAACAAGCGCTCACTGATTCTGAAGACAATCTGAGCGACGATGAAAGCGGCATAATAAGACATTACCTCTCTGGAGTCGGGTAACGCGCCGGCGCGTTTTGCAGGTTTTTTTTCACATTGCAGCAAAACAGACTTAAAATACTCCATCATATTTTGTCATAGAGACATAAGTAATATATATCAATTGAAACTATAGAATGTCTTCTTTTATTTGTGTACACTCAGAGTAAAAACAAAATGTTGTGCTTTTTGAAAAATAAAGAAAACTAACATGATGCGTGATCTCTCATCTCCCTCTGAACGAAGTCCAATCTGATAGTTCTCAGAAAATGAACTGTAACTTAGTGAATACTAATCATAAAAAAATTATACTTGTGTCTGAAAAAACGTTGAAATGTCAAGTTTTAAAATGTGTAAGTCAAATCGAAAACAAACCTTCTGTGTTTATGTAATCTGTATGAAAAGAGAGCCATGTCAGAAGTCCGTGATTCAGCTCATTATCCGCTAATGCGGCCACGCCCACGGAGCCAGCGCTATTCAGACGCAAATTCAGTCAATACATGCATTCATCGCCTCAATCGTGTATTTATTGTCTTGAAAAGTGTTTTGAATAGCCATAGTTAGCGATCTCTGGCCTCTGTTAGTCCAGTTATTTCCTGGATTGCCTATTCTTCTTTAACAGGCTTCTCAGGTGAGAACATTTCATTTCATGATTAGTGACCAAAATGATCACGGTTATCACAGAATCCTGTTCAAAAAGTCAATTCACCAAGTTTTATGTGGAAAACCAGCAAATAAAAAATAAAATTAGCATCAATATGTACTTTTTCTTTACATAAACATTAAAATAATAACATTAAAAATGATGGGCAGATTTTAAAGGAGTGTCTTGCAACATGTTATCTACAATGCACAAGTTCAAATAGAGTTTTGACAAAAAAGTCACATATTTCAGCCTCTAAATCATTTTTATAAAAGTAAAAAAAAATAAATTACTGACATTTACAATGCACATTAACCTTTATTATTAATAGTATGCGGTCCATGCAGCTTTACAGGGGGTATGGCTTATCTAAATGAGATGTAAATGAGCCCTATTGTCACTCCCAGCAGGTGAGAACAGGTGAGAACTGCACAAACTTTAAAGGGGTTTTTCTCCCTCTTGAGCTTTCTTGATTGCCTACCTTCAAATGGCCACAACTTCTCCAAATATTATCAGATTTCCATGTGTCACACATCGTTGGAAAGCTTGGAGACTGCACTTTCAGAATCTGTGAATAACTCAAAATGCCCCAAAACCGACTTGTGTCCCTACTTTCCGTGACTGGTCACATATATATATGTGTGTGTGGGTGTGCATGTTTTTGTGACATCAGGAGGACACATTTGTATAATGACAATGGGTATGACATATGTATCACAAGGAGAGGGTGACTTATGAGAACATTATCCCATGTCCCCATTTTTCAAAAGGCTTACAAATCATACAGAATGAGTTTTTGTGAGGAAGTAAAAATGTGCACAGTTTCCTGTGATGGGTAGGTTTAGGTGTAGAGTTGGTGTAGGGCGATAGAAAATACGGTTTGTACAGTATAAAAACCATTACGCCTATGGAATATCCCCACAATTCACAAAAACAAACGTGTGTGTGTGTTCATTCTGCATTAATCTCAAAACATGATGTCAATCATTTATGTAAACTACTAAAAGATTACACAACCTTTTATTTGTGATTATCATTTATCTTCTGTGCGATTTTATATTTTATTTTGTGTATATATATTGTAAAAATGTTTAGGTTATAATATTTATAACTAGCAGTATATAAAAACAATAAAAGTATATGGAATGTCCTCATTTAGGTAGCAAAGTAAACTTGTGTACAAAAAATAGCAGTTTCACCAGTGACAAGCAGGAACCTTGCAATATATCTTTTCCTACATAGTTTCAGTGGTGATGAAGCTTTGCTCTAATTCTTTCTGTGAGTACAGTACAGTCTCACATATTTCATGCCGGTCATTGAGCCCTCATAAAAAGAACTGCAAGGTTCAACACATTTTGTCTCGTGTGTGTGGCCCAAAATGTTATTAGATTCAGCTCTGGCTGGAGCCTTCCCCATTTGTCTCCCTCATTTGCCTCTGTAAGGTTTTATCATGCGGCGATGACTTTTTAAAATTGGTTTTCGTGCAGGGCCTGATTTATTTAATGCAACTTTGCCTTCCGCATTGTTCTCCGCATTCATATTGGAATGTGACTATAGCCTTTATGCCTTTAAAATTAGGGTTCTACATTAGTAGAATGATGAGGGTATTTTTTTTTTTTTTTTTTTTTTTTTTTTTTTTTTGATTAATGTAGCTATTTAGTGATTCAGCACTGTAAATGTATAGCAGCCTGGTGGCAGGCCAGCATGTTTTAAAGATATTACAGCAGAGGGGAAAAAAGCATGGGGTCATTTTTATATATTCAAAGTAATAAATTGGTTTTCCTAAAAGAATTGGAGAGGTGATGTGATGTAGGCTTTATCACCATGGAGACATGTTGACATTTGTGTTATATGAATAATGTATAGGCTTTTGGGAGTTACAGACGGTTATGTATAGGATAACAGTAAATAAGAGGTGATGTGTGAAGGTGATTCGCTGAGGCTGAGATTTTTCACACCACACTTGCAGTGTTACCTGGAGCTGAATTTAGTCGATTGAGTTCAGCATCCTCTAATGTGGTTTGTTTGTTCCGAAATACCGTTTCCATCGCATATGTCACAGGAGCTGTAAAGACCGAGGCAATACAAGCTGTAACAGGCTTGCGCTATTGTTAGAGTTTGTCTCGCTCTCTCTGTACCTGTTCTTGTCTCCCAACAAATTGAGGTGTCTCCTGTCCTCGCTCTAGGAGCAGCAAACCCGAGAATCATTTTAAGTGTTGCTGATTCAGACTACAGCCTCTACATTATTGATCATCCAGCCAGGATCTAGTCAGAAGCCTTTTCACTCTCAAACTAGTTTGAACAAACTCCGAATTGACTTACATCAGCCTATGTTTGGGTTTCGACCAGATTTGTTATGTCCAGCTTTTGAACTCTGGTTTAAAACCAATCCTGGAGCTGGATTGCATCCCAAATAGGGGATGTTTGTAGTTCCGCTGCGGATTAGGCCACGTGTTTTCCGAGCCGGTCCTGGTGGAGGGATATATGACAGATGTGGCTTACTGCCACCACAGGCTCTTCTGTGAGCAGTGATAAATTTAATCGCAGGAAGCTAGAGATGTCACTTGGTTTAATAGGCAGTGATGGATGAAAGTGTCTGTCAGCACATGGGCTGTACACTCAACTGCCTTTAGAGGTTCAGGTGTTGAGGTTTACTTTGTATTTTGAGTTACCAGATTTTTCAAAACCTTGTTTTATATATATTTGTGTGTGGGTGTGTTTAAATGTATATATGTATGTTGCTCTTAATTTTCCTGTTTAAATAAACATTAGATAAAAAAGATAGAAACGATTCTATTTTGTATTTTTTGCAATAACTATGTAATGTTCTATTAATAAAATCAAGTATAAATTTCATCAAGTTAGTGTTTTTACACATTTTTACATTTATTCCAAAATAAATACTAAAGGCGATAACAATTTAAACTAGGGCTGGGCGATATATCGCATGCGATTGTCACGCACATTTCGTCAGTAAAGCCGGTTCCCTGATTACCTCTAAATCGCCATCACCTGCTTTCAAATGGAGCGGCATTTAAAGGTCCCGTTCTTCGTGATCCCATGTTTCCAACTTTAGTTAGTGTGTAATGTTGTTGTTAGAGTATAAATAAAATCTGTAAAATTTTAAAGCTCAAAGTTCAATGCCAAGCGAGATATTTTATTTAACAGAAGTCGCCTACATCGAACGGCCAGTTTGGACTACATCCCTCTACTTCCTTCTTTAATGACGTCACTAAAACAGTTTTTTGACTAACCTCCGCCCACAGGAATACCCAAGAGTTGCGTTTGTAGAGTGTGTGTCGCCATGTCGTCGAAACGCTGTTATTTTCATCCCGCAGTCCAATCACCGGGTCTGATTCCGGCTCAAATTGATAGGGTAAAATCAAAGACATGTTTACAATAACACTGAGCGCGTGCATCTCCACGTTATGGTAAGAGGAGTGACCTTTCCGGGCAAGATGCGCTAAACTGCTGTCGAATCACAACACAGGAACCGCTGGCACAATCAGAACTCGTTACGTATTTCTGAAGGAGGGACTTCATAGAACAAGGAATTCATCAGCCCGTTTTTATGACAGTGGAAACAGCGGTATACAGATAAGTAAATTATGTGAAAAATACTGTGTTTTTTTACACGCGAAACATGAACACATGTTATATTGCACACTATAAACACAATCAAAGCTTCAAAAAAACACGAAAAACGGGACCTTTAATAGACTGACAAGTATCACTGACAAGATACGCAATATCGTGTTCATTATCGAAGGCGATTCATCTGCGATAATGAACGCGATATTGCGTATCTTGTCAGTGAACTACGGCTCTGTCTATTAAATGCCGCTCCATTTGAAAGCAGGTGATGGCGATTTAGCGGTAATCAGGGAATCGGCTTTACTGACGAAATGCGCGTGACAGTCGCATGCGATATATCGCCCAGCCCTAATTTAAACAATATATATATTACTTATGAACTAATGTTCAGCTTTTTAATAGTCAGCTTAATTTCAGTAGTCATCATGCTTTCACAGACACAGACACAAAGATGTACCTTTAATTTCCCCAAGCTGATTGCTCACTAAAAAACCCCCACCATCATCAAGTTTTCAGCCCTTTTCAAGTTTGATTTTGACATGACATAAAGTGGTGAAACAGCTGAGTTGTTTACCTACTTTTTAATTAGTCTTCCCATTAACGCCATCATTGTCTTCATTCAAGCCGATGAGAACGCTCACAAAAAGACATCACGTGAACCAATTATATCCAATCATAACTGATCATATCCAATCAAAGCGCAATGGAGGAATTGCCTCCTCTCACGTGACTTTCCCCCATTCATTCTCAATTACACACCACTAAACCCACGGCGTGCATTAGGGTGTCTGTTTTAAGTCAATGGGGACAGAGGAGGCAAGCCTCCGCTATACCTTCACCTGCTGGTGTCACTGTTGGACACTGTTACTTTAGAAAAACAAGTGACTTTTACACTTTTTAATGTCACATTTTTTTAATATTTGCATTGTTTGTTTTTGTTTTGTTTTTTGTTGTATCGATTATTTTCACATCCAAATTTTTTTTTGAGACACTGCCTCCCTTGCCTCCTCTGAGAAAATGCCCGATATATATATTTTTAAATAAATGTAATATATTTGATTACTTTATTTAATAATTGTTTGTATTTTTATCTCAATTTCTTTTTGTAGTTTTGTCATCTCATCTTGCCATCTCAAGTATATTTTTTGCAAAGTATTCAGAGATTGCCTTATTCATGCAGAATACATAAGATGCTGCTTTCATTTTCCCAAAACAATCTTAAAAGCCAGCATAATTTTGCAGCAAAACTTTAGAAACAGACATGTTGAAAGTATGCCTGCTGTGCCTTAAAGCGCTGTCTAGGTAGGCATCTCATTATGTTTTGGAACAGAGCAGTAGTGTTGCAGCTTAAGGCAGGATGTTGGGTCATTTTTGAGAAGGATGGTAAAACTAGTTAGTTTGTCTCATTGTCTCTCTCCTGTTCTGTAGAGCTGCAAAGTTAGAAGAGCTTAATTAGCACAGCCTTAATGAACATCATGAGAATGGCATTAACAGGCAGAATGGCCAGATCATAAAAGACTGCACTAGAAATGACCCCTAACTCTCTTTCTCTGCGTCTATCGCTCAGAATAGATAAGACACTTTGCATATTCAGATTGTCTGCCTCTCTCATGTACTGTTGCAGAATTATTATAGCGTGTATCTCAGCTTTGCTAGCTTTAGCTATTGTTTAAAGTTCATGTAGATAGATTCTTTGTTGCATATCTTCAACCTTTTTCAGGCCAAAGACATTTTGGTAGATTGAGACAGTGTTGCATTTTTGGCTTTTCCTATTAACCTGTGTATATTATCATATTAATGTATTTACATACTTTATGACGTTTACATTGCAAATCCAGTAAAGTGATAGACTTCAATAGTAACTATCAATAAATTATTAATAGTTATGTACATTTATTTATTTAGATCAAAGATTTAAAAAATAAAAATCTTCAGTGTAATATGCACTGTGATGGATCATACACAATGAGACCAGAGACATTTATTAAAACAAAGTAAATATGGTCCATTTTGATTTTAATAATGCTCTAAATTGGACAGCTCAGATTCATCACTCCATGTCAGGCTGAACGCTTCATTTAACTCTTAATTAGGAGAACAAATTGTCTGACATTTTCTGATTCAGGAGGGGGAATTGCTGCGCATGTTGTGAGATGGTTCTGACAGGTGAATTCGGCCACTCTTCACTCTGAAATAAGACTGTTAATATTAGGATGGCTTTCACTAACACAAACCATTTCCCCCTGGGCTTAAGGCCGAAGCACGTCCCTGTCGGCCGGCAGACAAGCTGTCAGTGGCTGACAGTCTATTCCCACAGCGAGAATGCTTGAAGAGGCTGAATGGCAGAAACTGTAACAGGCGAGAAGATCCAACACTCTTTGGTAAAAGTTGAACTAAACAGAACTAGTGATGACCCTTAAAAGGCGATATCATGGTATTACCATGGCAAATGTCCAAAAAACATGGTATGCTAATACCATGGTATTTTTTTGTACCAGCCTTTGGTTACTAATGATTACTGTTTTATACTGTATGGCTCACCCAAAGGAACTGAATCATTAGGCTGAATGTGTGTTGCTTTTATTTGATGATTTAGACTGTTCTGTGTTTGTTCTATTTGTTTGTTTATAAGATTAATGATGTGAAGTTCCAGTGATGTATTTAGTGGTAAAAAAGATCTCATTAGTTGCTCCACTGGTTTATAGATTTGAAAGAAAGAAATGTTGGGAGCGCGTGTGTGCGTGCGTGTGTGTGTGTGTGTGTGTGTGTGTGTGTGTGTGTGTGTGTGTGTGTGTGTGTGTGTGTGTGTGTGTGTGTGTGTGTGTGTGTGTGTGTGTGTGAACAAGCCGCGCACCATTACCTGGTAAGAACCCAGATTTAATCATTCTTACATCTCCCACTCCTTTTTTTTAATCTCCATAAATCTTCAACAGTCTCATAGAACAAGCTGTTTTCATTTTCTGAGCAATGTGACGTCAGTTGTATACTTCCTGCCATTTTCTCCAGGCCGGAGCAGCTGTAGCGACAAGTAGTGTTGTCACGGTACCAAAATTCCAGTAGTCGGTACCAATACCAGTAAAATTTTACGGTTCTCGGTACCAATTTCGGTACCACAGGAAAATCTGTTGGAACTATTTTACTATTTTATTTAACTAGCCTATTTTTAAAAACATATTAAATATGATGGTAATCATACATATAAATATTTGGATCGTGTGTGTGTATGTTTGTGTGTGTGTGTGTGTATATATATATATATATATATATATATATATATATATATATATATATATATATATATATATATATATATATATATATATATACCTCAATGAAATAAATTTTGAAATATAAAAAAATAAATCAACAAATGCTCAAACATCCATTTTGAAACAGACATGCATGATTATTTTAGCTATTCCTTCAGTGAAACGACACATAACTATGAAATAAATATCAGTAAATAATGGTAACCTAAGAAAGTTAAGTATTATTCTAAAAAACATTCGTTTTTTATTTCCACACAAAGATGCGTCATAAAGCCTACCGCTCTGCTTTGAGAGGGATGTGGGACACGAGCAGGAAAGAGACCATTTCTCTTTAATAATGTCTTCGTGTTATCTCCTGATGTTACAAGCAACTGACACTTGTTATAAAGGTCTGAAGAGCGAGTTTTATCTACAGACATTCAGACTATGTTTGATTTTGCGCTACCAGAGAAAGTGGAACTAAAAATCACCACCATCTACAAATAAACTTGGTGTGCCTTATTATAAAGTGTAATATCAAGCGCAAACTGTGTTAAATAGAAATTGACGTGCAAGCAAAAAGGTTTTTGTCCTACGGTATTTTTTCTACTTTACCACAGTAAAGAATGCGAATACAATGTATGGACTCGCGTACCTCTCTCATTCGGCATGAACCAAAATGTTTCCATGGCTGCAATGTCACATTTAATTGCTAACCTATTATCCTATTTCTTCTGTAAACAAAGCTTTGTGCTTCACCCGTGTCATGTTCACGTAAAATACCTCACGTAATATACTCAGTACTCCCGGTACTACGGAAATGCTGGTATCATCACATTTTCAAAATTTCAGAACCGACTTGGTACCGAAGTACCGGTACTTTTGACAACACTTGAGACAAGAATGTCGAGGTGTTTTGTTGTTGAATGTAAGAGTGAAAATAACACTCTTCATTTACTCTTACATCTGAGCCGCTGAAGATGCAGTGGATTAGTTTTATTTTTGAAGGGAATGCGCCACAGATCTAATGTACACATGCAGTTTCTGTCTCTGCTGTTTACGTTCTCAGACAATAACCGACTTTGTGAACTTTGTGTGTTTTTGACATAACCTTGTGTGTATTTGATAGTTTTAGCACAACAAAAAAAGTGAAAGAGAAGTTAGTTTAATACTCTTGTGATGTGCCGTCTGAAAGCCAGCTTTCTGTTTGTGTACACTCAGAAAACCATCAATTAGAAGTTTAAACTGATATAGCTTTAAAACGCATGGAAATAATAAACTTTAATGATGAAGAAGAACTGCACTGTCCCTGACCGTGATCATGATATAGATGATAATCAAAACCAAGCAGATGTCTTGTTAGTATTTGGCACAGTATCCGATGCAGGCAGGAGCTGTAATTGTGTTTTTGCTTGCACTCAGAAATGGGTCTTTACAACATGGTATAATAAATGATCTGTGAGGTATTTTAAGCTGAAACTTCACAGACACATTCTGTGGACTTAAATTACATCTTGTATAAAGGGTATAATAGGTCCCCTTTAAAATATTTTCTCTGTGCAGGTTAATATGCAGGAACATCTATAAGTGAACCATTCATAGGCTGACTTTTTTTTTTTGAACAAATGTAGAAACTGTTACATTGTGGTGCTATAAAAGCTTTGTTTGTTTGTTAAGTGTTTGCCGTCTCATTATCAGAGGACATGAACACAAACATATCCACGGTTGCTCTGAGATAGCGCTTAATGAGCATTTCATAATTTTATTTGAGAAAAACCATTGTCAAATACACTGAAACTCAAAGCTCTTCAAAATAAAAGACGGTTTTTAACTCGAAGAAATTGACAAATTTATTATGATTGTTAAATAGAATGTACTTCTCAAAATAATTATAAAAAAAGTTAATTTCATTTCCATCATTTTTGATAATATTTGTATTAAAAAAATAAAAGCCAGAAGAATTAAGTCAAAGCAGAATTTCTGAATTTTAATTATTAATAAAAGTTGTTCAATTTCTAATCCATAATAATTTATTAAATGTATTTGATTGTTTTTGATGATTGAAATCTGAATAGAGAAAACAAACATTTTAATTAATTTATTGGTCATTTTAATTGATGATATAAATAAAAATTGATTGTTTAATACCGTATACTGTGAAACCGTGATATTTACTCAGACGATTATCATACCGTGGAAATCTCATACCGTTACAACCCTACTCCTAGGGTTGGACGATATGGCCAAAATTTATATCACGATATAATTCTTAATTTCGGTCGATACGATATAATTCCGATATCGATATGAACTATATAATAGCCTCAGAAAAACTGCCAAGAACGGCCACAACGGATGTCTGTACCTACAAACGTCTGAAAAATGAATCTGCCAAATCTATGAAATCTCTTCCTATAAAACTGTATAATATTTTAGAAATACAAATAAATTTATGTTCAGCTTTTATTTGTATTTAGCCTTCTACAAACATAAAAATAAACATAAGACTCACTCACTTTAGTAATATTAATATCTTTAACATTAAACTATAACGTAGGCTGATTTTATTATTCTTAAAGGGTCATGAAACCCCAAAACACTTTTTTTGAGATGTAAACAGATATGTATAGGCTGCACATCATTGAAAACACTAAAGGTACTCAATGTTATTCATATGTGAAAAATAGTTATTTTTGCTTTTTTCATAGCGATTTCTGTCTTCCTGTTTGAAAAGCTGAGTCGGAGCAATGTCACAAAATCTGATGTAATTGTGTACTTTCGGCCCAAGTATGGGCATGGTCAAACATGCTGACGTAGACCGTTTTGCTGTAATCTACCAGCACAAATGGAAAATATGTTCGCGTGAGATCGCATTACAGCGGAGAATTCAAATGTCACAAAAGTGCTGCTCATTCACCTCTGCCTGCTCTAGCTGCGTTCAAATGCGCAAGCCGTAGGCTGTTTCCCTCAGCACAGCACGTGTGTTGTTTGTATTTTGCTCGCGAAGCGGTCAGAACTGGAGTTTGAATACGAACACATGAAAAATACGATTGTTTTTATGATATGCAGGCGGAGCGCGCATATGCTCGGTTTCAGCGCGGAGATCTGCGAAGAGTTTAATAACACTAGCCACATGACACATAGCTCATACAGAATAAAGTATCCGTGTTTAAAGTTTTTATTTCACACATTCTCCTGCACCAAACATTAACCAGCATGGTGTAGTTATGCACACATATTTTCATCAAGTTGTGGAAGCTTGTTCCGTCGCATTTGCATCAGGTGTACTCATTTTGTAAAATTTGCCGCATTCGCGTTTGATCTTAGCGTACAACTGCTGAGCACTGGCTGGTGGCTGCATGTCTCTGTGGTGTGCGTCATCACGCAAATAGCCAATCGCGTTCTGCTCTTTCTAACGGCTGCGCCTCAAGTCAGTGATGCTGTAATGTGTAATGTATATATCGAAATACCGGAAATGTGTTTAAAAATCATATCACTGTTATCGGAAAAAATTATATTGCGATATATATTGATATTGAATTATTGTCCAGCCCTACCTACTCCCCTCTAGTGTTTTTATTTATTTATTTTTATTTTATTTTATTTGTACATAGCTAAGAAACTGTGAACATTGGAAAAAATTCCTGAGTTAAAAGTGACATGATGTGACATTGTTCACAAGCTGTTTTATTGACGTCTTTCCGTGGTTAAAACACAAATAAAGTGATTACATGAGACAAGATGCATTCTGGTAAGTTGTACAATATATTTCAACATACCTTTGATGTTCATGCATGTTTTTCAAGATATAACTTGTATTGAAGAGGAAGAAAAGACTCACGCTCTGCTCTCAGCGAGCTGCCGCCTGAACTGAGGCATTACAGCGATCTGACACGTCACATTTAAGAGCGTCAAAACGCCATTTATTGTTTGAATTTCATGATAAAATGGACAGAATTTGAAAGATGAAACTTTAATTCTTATCAGAAATAATAAAGCACAAATCTTTTTGCGATTATTGGATGGGAGGCACTACAAATATTATTTGATGTAGGGAAAAAAACGCAGACCTGGCAACCCTGGCTTGAACTACGGGTGATTCATAGTGTCAAAAAGAGCCTGCTTTAACGTCACTATTTTTAATCTGTTAATGCGTTAAAATTCAACACACGAGTGATTTTCTTCACACACAGTATGTATGAGTTGAAGTCTGAACACGTATTTCCGCACCCCTTTGATTGACGGGATATAATCGGCCCTGCCCATCGGCAGTTTTTAAACAATCGGCCGATGGTGATAATAATATCTTTTATCGGCTGATACCGATTGTTAGCCGATACATCGGTGCATCTCTATTCATTATTGTGCCATTTTTAATTAAATTATTTTAATGATTTCTTTTTTAATTTTTGTAAAATTTCATTTTTAACATTTAAAATGTTTTATTTATTTATTTATTTTTGCATTGGATTTTAGCATGATTAGCATGATGTTGTTCAGGTGATTATGAAGTATCAGTTTGCCCACTCAAATGATTGTCCACAACAATTTCAATCAAAAGACTAGTATCCCTTATGATGTTCAAAGATCTTTTGATGGCTTTAGATGTATTCTGAGCAGGTACCTTGATCATCGCACACAGTCAGAGTTCTGTATTTTGATTAATTACCCTGAAATTTGTAATGCATATGGATCATTAGTTCATCGCCAGGCAACACACACCCACAAAAAAAAAAAAAATCTATTTTTTGCTTGTGTATGTCTGTACTTAGACAGCATGTCTATTTCAAACTCTCTTTCATTTATTTTTTCCATCGTTGTCTCTCATACACAATAATATTTGTATTTGATCTGTTCTTTTATCACTTCATGCCCCTTTTTGCTTTCTCTCTCTGTCTGTATCTCTCCGGGAAGCTTTACAAGATGTGCAGGTTAAAACCTATGTATAATAGATGGAGCTCTCAGCAGCAGGTAACAGACGGGGGGAGTTTGAGTTATGGATTTCAAAATGTCATACTGTTGATACGCTGAGCAGGGTGGATATAAACATGAGTGGAGAGAGATGGGTAAGGGTGGGTTCTTGAGATGAGCACTGGCCCACTTCTAAAGTGCCTTGTTTAAGGGGTCTGCTTTTCTTTCTTTGTCTTTGTGTATGGTAGTCACAAGGCAACCCGACTCATGTTCCTCATCCTTGCCTCAACTTTATCCACCCACCCTATGGGAAATAGAGAGAGACAGAAAGACACAGTGAGACAGGGCTGTTTTATCTGTAGCTGACCAGGGGTTGGATAATCCAACACCACACAATGAATGTGAGGAGAAGAGTTTTGACTAAATCAAACCCTGGGTGTGTCTCCAAGCGAACCCCTTTCTTTTTAATACAATACAAACACCAAATTTAACACTGAAACGCAGACAGCACAAAGTGCTCACTCCTGCAACATAGACGTCAAAAAAATACCACGGCTACATTTGACGCAAAAATAAAAAATGAAAAGCAACAAAGCATCAGGAAAAAAAATATGGTCATACTATACAAGGGTTTTTCTATACTATGTTGACATTTAGAAAAAAAAATCCTCTAACAGCAGAATACTTTTCACACTCTTACTATTTTTTTTTCCACTAATAGTACCCAATAATGTGTGCTTTTATTATATATAATACCTTTAAAAAGCTTGTAATGTTTCATGAGCAGCAAATCAGCATATTAGAATGATTTCTGAAGGATCATGTGACACTGAAGACTGGAGTCATGGTGCTGAAAATTCAGCTTTGCCATGATGCCATCACATCACAAGAATAAATTACATTTTAAACATTAAAATAGGAGACAGTTATTTTAAATTGTAATAATATTTCATAATATTACTCTTTTGCTGTATGTTTGATGAAATAAATGCAGACTTTGTAAGCACAAGACTTCTTTAAAAACAAAAAAATATATATATATTTCACCGACCCCAAAACTTTGAACAGTAGTGTATGTATATCATATGTATAAAATATTATTTTTTATTTATTTATTTTTTTTTCCACTGAAAAATTGGTCCGCATTTATACACTCTAAAAAATGCTGGGTTAAAAACAACCCATGTTGGGTTGAAAATGGACAAACCCAGCGATTGGGTTGTTTTAACCCAGCAGTTGGGTTAAATGTTTGCTCGACGTGCTGGGTAGTTTTATTTAACTCGACTATTGTTTAAAAATGACTATATGGCTGACTTAAAATTAACCTAAAATAGATTGGAAATTAAAAATCAGACACATAATTACTAGAGGAAACAATAATAATCAAAAGGTGAACATTTATTGATAAGCAATGTAATAAATGTTTATTGTTTGATTATTATTCAATAAACTTATTAATAAATGTTCATTTATTAAACATGAATAATTTCCAACATCATTTGGGTTCATTTTAAGCGAGCAATACAGTAATTTTGAACAATATTTGGGTTAAATAAAACAACCCAGCAGGTTGGGCAAACATTTAACCCAACCGCTGGGTTTGTCAATTTTCAACCCAACTTGGGTTGTTTTTAACCCAGCATTTTTTAGAGTGTAACGTTCAATGTCTGTGATGGAAATGACGGTGGTGAAAATGATCCAGTTTTTGAATTTTTGAAAAATGAAGATTTCCACAAAGTAAACAAAATCTGAAAAGTATTTATTTCACTCTTCAATGTTAAAGGTGCAATATGTAAGATTTTTGCAGTAAAATATCAAAAAAAAAAAAAAACACTAGGCCAATGTTATATATTTTGTTCACCTGAATACTTACAATATCCCAAATGTTTCCAACTATTTGTAAATCGTGAGAAAACTAATTGTTGTTATATAGCTCAACACGTTTAGTCTTATTGTTTAAATCTAATTTTCTTGATTTTTTTTTTTTTTTTTTGCGAGTACCATTCTTTACCACGCCTCAGAGAAAAACACTATTTTGTGAAGTAGCTAAAATAGCATAATCAGATGCAGCTTTATTTTTAGTAACAGTAATACAGCATTTTCTCCATCATACAATACGTTTTAAAATGAATCGCTTGCCATTTATCAACACAAGCCATCCAGCATTTAATATGATATTCTAATATCGATCTAGTTTTCTGCAGTGTGTCTCAAACCAGTCTCACAGCAGCCTCCAAGCGAACGCACAGAGTAACGTTATAACAACATTTTCAACACTCTCAAATGTATCTAAAATGATAAACAGAGCTGAGTTACCTCATACTCATGACCGGGAAAGCGGAAGCGGCGCCGGCGACTGTGACATAATAAAAGTTCTGCTGCTTGTGGGGCGTGTTTTGCCCAATCGCTCCAGCGGCCTCGCTCCCACAACACTCGGTCCTGCTCTGCTTCATACTACAGTAACTTTAATAATAGCATCCATGATTTCTTCCGAAGTCCTATCCCTATTCTTTTGCACCGTCTGTTGAGGTGAAGACCACATCTCCCAAGATTCCGCGCTCAAACTTGGCGTCATCAAACTACGCCTTTGTTTTGAATAGGCCTCTAGCGACCTCTAGCAGACAGAAATCCTACATACTGCACCTTTAATGTAACGTAATAATGTATTTTTTTGATAAATTTGAAGATCTGGGACAAAAATAAAACACTAACCCCTCGGTTTCACAGACAAGACTTAAGCTAGTCCTAGACTAAAAAGGAATGTCTGAGCTGTTTTAACTGAAAGCAACTTGCACTGAAATATCTTAAAATATGTCAGTACCGTTGTTTTGTCTCAAGATGCACACCAGTAATGTTTTTTTCTAGTATAAAAGCTACTTAAATGTCCTAATTGAACTAAGGCCTAATCCTGGCTTAGTCCAAGCCCTGTCTTTTAAACCGGGCCTAAAATCTTTTCTAATTGTGATCTTCATATAAAGAAAAAAAGTTAGTTTTGATAAAAATGAATTCCTGGGGGAAAAAAAGTACATAAAGTTAAAGAACCTCTTAAAAATTGTCCATATTCATGCTAATATTTGATTTCTATGCAGCACAGTCACATCCTTTGAATCATATACTGTATATCTCACTGCATTTCTTTTTTGCCCATTCAGAAAGACCAAGCTGCAACTGCTATAATGATCAAGCAGCTGTCAGACCATTTCCTCTGCGAACCTGATTAACCGCTTGTTGTCATTTAGCGACATTTAGTGCTGTAATCAGAGAGATAACACATTTAGCCTGTCTATTCTGGGATTTCCCATCATCCCTCTTTGTCTGATTTGGCAGCATGGAGCCCAGGACATGGTTAATTGCTGTTTTTGCGCTTTGCACGTTTAATTTTCCTTTCACGCTCAACATCCTGTAACTCGCATTTAAGCCTGCTGTGGCGTTCCCAGTGTGGCAAATTTAAGTTTGGCTCATGTCTGAGCCCGATAACCATCTCTGCGTATGAATGTGTGTGCCAGCGTTTGTGTTTATGTGTTTGTCGGCTTCGTTATTGATTGGCTGTAATCTGGCAGTGGCCACTCACTGGAGTGATGTTCCCCTAGGCTTTAATTATATCCCCATGTGATTTGCATCTCAGCGCTGCCCCTCGCTAATCTCATCTCATCTACCTCCCCTCCGCCGCCCCATCACCCCTCTGATTTATTGAGTTTGTGTCACTCTCTGTGCACTTTTTTTCTCCCTACCACACCCTGAAAAAAGTCCAACTAAGCCTCGGTTAGCCTAGCCTACCATAGCACAGGCCACGGCCAGAAAGCTCCATCTCAGCCATTCCACTCACATATGCTGTCCCCTGATGGCAGGAGATACTCATCCAAGGATGAACAGACTTATGGGACTGCTGCTGTCTTTCCGAGCACCACAATGATTTGTTCAGGAGTTAACGCCTGTCTGAACCCGGAGTTCTAACCGTCCTCTGCACATCCAAAGCCGCTGGATTTGGTTTCAGATATTTGACCGACTTTTGGTTTTCTAAAGAATCAATGGATTTGTTTGTTTATTAGCCACCAGCGCTGAAAAGTCCATTTTATTGTGGCTTGGCTCCACTGGGCTGCGGATATGTACATTGTCTGAGTGTTGGGGTGACCTTGTTGCGAAGCTGTCCATTGATTGGGTGCGTTCAAAAAAGCTTTTGATAGAGGCTTTTGTGGAAGTTTTCACATTGTCCAGCTTTGCTGGGCGAGCTGCCATCCACCATGAGCTACATGATGGTAAATAATGGCCTTTTTCGGGAGAAGTTCCACCGAGGAAGCGCGCCCAACCTTCTCGCCCCTCCTCGAGTTGAATCCTTACGACCGCTCCACAAACGGCTCAGCATGGAGGCCGTGAAGAGCAAGGCTCCTGAACTCGGGCCGATTAAATGGCCGTCTATCGTCACCATTTGTAGATGGAAGCAGAGTCTGACTGAGAGACTTCTAAAGAGACACAGAAGGAGTTGCAGTCAGGTTAGCAACTATTTATTCTTTAACAAGTAGACCAGCATGCTATCCCGTAACAGAATGTTGCAGACAGTTTTTCCCAGACAATTGACCGAATGTCTTTCAAAACCAGACTACTTAAGAGGAATAATTGTTCACAATTCTCCATAGGTCTTTTTAACCGCCTTCTCGCTTTTGTTAGATAATGCCATTTTAAGCTCTCTCTCTCTCTCTCTCGATTTCTCTGGTGGATTTAGCCTCCCTCCCAGTTTTTATTGAACCATTGAACTGGTTTCATAATTTCTGAAGTTGATTACACAGGCCTGGCTCTCGACCAGAAGCGTTCCATGCATTAGCGTTTGAAACATCCCTCACAGACGCTGCCAGCACTCAGAGACATATTCCAGTGGAAAAGAGACTAATGAAACTAATCAATGTAAGAGCTGTCTTCTGTCTTTAAAAGGACGCCAGGGGTGTTAAAATAATTTAAGGTTGAATGTGCAGCCTGGAGCCAATGCAGTATAGACACTGTGAGAGGTTTATGTATATTAGGCTGGATTTGCACGCTTCACCCTTACCACTCTTGCAAATTGGTGTGCTATTATTTTTCGAAGACAATAAAATTGGCAAAAAGAAAATCCCACAGAGGAAAGGACCTAGCTATATCTAGGGACCAGAATAAAACAGAGACTTGGGCCATTAAGTAATATCCTAGCAACCGCATAGCAACACGCTAAGGACTGCATTGTGACAGTTGTGGTGGTGAGTATACTGCATAAGCACATACCTGCATTTTCTTTGGACAACAAAGATTAGTAGATATAGATAAAGTGTAGTTAAGGTACAAGTTGACAATTTGGGAAGGATATGAGGACATTAAGGCCCTGGGGAAAAGGAACAAGCCATTGAGGGTTGACACAGTCTCTAAGGAGCTGAAACTGTCTTTTAGTGATTATTATGGTGTTGGAGGTGCTTAATGTAACGGCCATGGGACTAGGTTCAGGGAATCTCTTCTTGGATCCAACAAAAAGGTCTAAAGCTCTTTCTCCAAAGTAAGTGTTGGCACTTCTTCTCTATCTGCAGAGCTAACCTCTCTGCCCCTTGCATTAAATTATAGTCACTCCTGTTTAACTTCCTTCTTTTTAAGATCGCCCTCTGCTCCTAGGTTCCCTGCACTCCTCCATAATCCAATTAGCAAATCCCAGAAGGAAGTCCTCATAACTTCCAGGACTTCTTGTTCCAAAATTCAGTGAATTTGTGCAGTTGGTGAATCTGAGGCCAGGTCAGCGGTTTGAGCGCAGTTGGTTATTTTGGCAGACTTTAGCTCTCCTTCAAGCTTGTACACCACAAGCTCTATATAATTATTTCTTTTCCACTGAAATGTTTTGTCCATAAATGTACTATTTAACTGAATACTTTTGCATGCTATGTATATAGCATATACAACTTTGAACACCTCCTAGCTCTTAGTTATTAGCATGTGTTAACACTGACCAAAGTTTGTCACATCGGTTGATGACTGTCAGACTCTGTCAAACTTTACGATAACTGCTGAGCCAAACCAGTCAAGTAAACTCATGCACTCTCTGTAGCTCTATCATTGCCTTTAATGGGCACGAACTGAGCATGTGCTCCACTAGCAAATGGCTGTACCATCATTCCTCACTCTCAGTTCTCAGACAGAGAGGCTGTACAACAGTTTTATTTTTGCAGATCCTGCCACATTACTTTGCCAGTGAGTAAAATCGTTCACTTTTCACCTCAAGTAGACACTCAGCTACAATACTTTTTCTATCCTTCATATGGCAGCGGAAAATGGATTTTTTTTTACAAAATGTGTGTGAAATCACTGTCTGTATTACTTTTAAAGTGCCAGAATCAATCTAAGGACCAAGACTGATTTTGTTGCCACATGTCCAATCTCAAAGTCTAACCACAAGCCCCACCTTGTGGTGGTAAATGTGAACTACAACACACAGGGGACAACCAGAACCCATGAACATTGTTTTGCCTTGGGCCCTATCATATTTCATTTAGTTTAGTTTTGCGTTTTTGCCGTGACTTGATGCTTTTTTTATTTGTTTGTTTTTTTCATATTAACACCATACCATCCTGCTGTGGTAGTAAAATAAATGAATGCACTCTTTTATGATAGAGAAATGTTCTCAGGTATTACGTAAAGCCCTTTCAGTGGTCATTTACGTTAATACCTCTAACTTTTTTTAATACCTCAACAAGCCTATTAAGGACAAACTGAGGTCCACCATGTGCCTGTCAGACTGTGTTGACTTTCTCGGCATATGGTCATTCTCTCTCTGAGGTAAAGGAGAGATGGGCTCTGGACCATAATGGCTTTCACTGAAGCAATAAATGACCTGTCACACACTGACAGGACCAATCAACTGCTTAAACTCTGCTGTGCAGCGTGGGTTTGGCTTTTGTGTGGGGATCCTGCAGGTTTTGCAGCGTGGGAGTTCTTGCCTCGTCATATGTGTGTGTGTGTGTGTGTTTTTACAGTTTTGGAACAGTAGAAAGAAATGGAGGGTTGATTACTGAGAGCAATGGAAAAAAACAGTGCAAGAGCAGAAAGGAGAGAACAGCGTCTCTCAGTTCCTGTGAGAATTAAGACACATGGCTAGCCTGAGTACTTCTCTTCCACTAAGAGCAAGAGAGAGAGGGTTTTTAATTAGAACCCTGATCCCAAACACTCCCAGCGCCTGTAGTGTGTATTATCGAGCAAAATATTTCATCATTCATTGTGCCTTCTAGAACAGCTCCAGCTCCCTGAATGTATGCATAAACAGTGTCCAAAATGAACATTTGCCAAGTGCCAAAATGCAAGTCAAATTGGCTTTGGTGAGTCAATGCTAAAATAGGAATACTTGCCATTTGGCTGTTAACCTTTTTACAGTAGGAACTGCGACATAGTGTTTTGAATTTTTTGAGTTGTCTGAACAATAGTCTAAACCTTGCTGATGTAAGTGACATGCAGCATTCGAACCCAAGACATTCAAATGTCAACTAAATAAAATGTCTGTTGTGATTTGTGTATCATCTAATGACCATTATCTAGGACCCAAAAATCCTCCTGTAGAACTCCATGTGACGACACATATATGGAAGATTTTTTCAGGTATGTCAGAAATATACAAGGGAGAAAAACAGCAAAATATGTGTGCTATCGTAACCAAAATTAATAAATAATTTTAAAATAAAAAAGTTTTATAATTATAATAATTTTAAATACAATTATTTATTTTTCATTTCTAAATTCATACTAATACATGTATTATTATTCATTAAATAAAATAAATTATAAAATGTAATTTAAATTTTTGTCAACATATAATTATGTAATAGTAAATAGTATATCAAGTGTATTTTATATACAATAGAAATCTATTTTATTACCATTTTATCAACTCTATCAGCATTTTTTTTTTTTTTTGGACCATTCTGATACTTTTATGTGCATTTATGTGAGTGAACAGTGTAGACTGTGGGGAAATGTGTATGATCATGTGCTGGTTGTGTTGGTTGCGTATGACATATCCAGCGATTTTTGAGTTAATAGTACATCCACATAGGTGCCATGTTCTCTCACCCTTGTGGGTGTAGCTGCTTGAGTGGGCAATGTGACGTGTGTGAATGTCAGGGCTGACCACCTGTCATTTGATGGTCTGTCTGGTGAAAGGTGGGAAAATTAATTTGACAGCATCTTATGACATTTTCAACAGTATTATACAAGGGTTTATCTCGATGACGTGGTATCACAGCTTGCTGGCGCCCATGACAAGCATTTGTTACTGACACATGGCATTCAACACACATTCTGAGGCCGTCGTGATTTCAAGCATTGACAATGATAAGTGGTGTTTGTCATCATGTTAAAAGTGTGATAGAAAACGCACAACACTTTCATTTGGGAATTTGAAATGGCTGACATGTTCTCACATAAAGATATCGCATGTTTCAGACTTAAAATATAGCACATGAGTCATATGGACTGCTTAATTAAAACATTTCTGTCATTTTAAAACCTTTTGACAACTTTCTCCGTATGGAAAAAGTGACCAGGATAATGTTCAAAAATCTTTAGTGTTCTCAGAAAGAAAGTAATATGAAATGGAATCCTAGCTCAGCTAAAACTCATTTACGCATTTCAAATCTGTATGACTCTCTTTCTGAGCATTAGAAAGATTTTTGAAGCACATCCTGGCCACTCTTTTCCATGCAAAGAAAGACAGACATTTTTGATGGTATTGCTTTACCATAAAAAAATAAACAAACACGTAACATATCGCATCAGGGTGAGTTTGGGTGGCATTTCCTTTCTTGTTTCTGTCAAAGCACCTCGTTACATTCACATTCCATTCAAACTCATTAGTAGAGCTTGATTCTGTTTGTATGCCCTGCAGGTGGGATATAAAATGTCACAAGAATTTAATTGGAATGTGGGCGGAGAGAAACCTGCTTAATTGTAGGTTCAGATAAATTGAATGTTCTATAGAGATTGTTAATTATGTGAAATACTGTTTGATTAATTGTCATTTAGACACTTAAAAAGCCTACACAACCACGCTCTGAACAAATAACTAAAGCCTTCATCATCAACCTTCAATGTGTTTTATTCATTTTCATCTAAGCTGACTCCCAGCTGGGAGACACTATGTAAGGGAGGATTACTAAATCAGAATGAATAACCACACATATGAAAAACTAAATCCTAAACAAATATTAAACACTGGTAATGCTTCTGTGAAGATAAACTGGCTTTTATTTTTACTGAGCTGTACTGTGTGCTAGTGGCCAGTAGGTGGGGATAATGTACACTGGTTGAACGGACAGTCAGTGCAGCACTCTGGGATTGATTCTGATGTAGCTGGATGGTTTAACTTAAGCAGTTAAGCATCAGTTGCTGAGCATAAAGCCCCTTGTTTTGATTAAATGTGACTAGGTTGGTTATAAATAGAAATCTTATTGAATTAATGAGGCTCAGTGATCCACAGGCTACAGGCTGTAGCTCTGCTGTTCCTTGCAGTTTTGTGTCTGCTGCTGAATTATGGATTACAAAATTTCCTTTACTTTTGTTTATTACACACTTAAAATGCAAATAACAGCCAATCTGCTACATTAATTATTATCCCCTCTTTTGAAATGCCTACTACACAGGTTGCATGTACATTTATTAATTTAGTATTTGTAAGTAATTTAAAATGCCATTTTTCCTTTTAATAATTATATATATATATATATATATATATATATATATATATATATATATATATATATATATATATATATATATATACACACACACACAATAACACTTATTTTCTTTAGAAATTTAAATTTGCACCCATCAGTTAAATTCTTTTTAATTCAGTTTAGTTAATTAGTCCATACTTTGCTGCATGCTCTGCTGGGTAACATTCCATTGTAAAGTCTGCACCAGTCCAGGCACAGAAAAAGTCTGCATTGCGGGCACAAAGGTGGTGCTCGTGAGGGCTCTTCTGAGACTAAAGTGACAAATAGGACACTCTATGGTCTTGTCGACTTCTCTGATGTATAAGCAAAGGCCACAGGACCACAGGTCC
Source organism: Megalobrama amblycephala (assembly GCF_018812025.1). Taxonomy (NCBI): domain Eukaryota; kingdom Metazoa; phylum Chordata; class Actinopteri; order Cypriniformes; family Xenocyprididae; genus Megalobrama; species Megalobrama amblycephala. The sequence goes on from NC_063045.1 coordinate 50,348,822, forward strand.
ACATCAGGTATGCCATTTGGGACAGGGCCATTAATGTGCCAGTTTGCTGCATCGCTTGACAACCTTGAAAAGTGAAGAGTTAGGTTGATTAACTGTATTATTATCTGGTTGTCATTAAAAATAAATGTTATTATTTATCGAACATTGGTTTGTTTTATCATATTACCATTACTTTATTAAAAACAGTAAACCGATGTTACAGTGATTTTTCAGATACTAAGGAAGATGTAGAACACATTTTAGTTCAATTTGTAGTGTTTATACATTTCTGTCTTCCTTCAGGCTATGTGGCTTATATCTCTGGAGTAGCTGCAAGCTTTTCGTGTACTTTGAGCTTGCTGCAAGAGATCATTTGAATGATTTTATCATGTTGAAAAAGTGCAGCTGTCAGTAAGACATCCGTCTGTCTGATTGGGGGGTTTGGGGTCCCCAGCTGTTCAGGGTTTGATTGCTTCTGCCTTGAGCAGAGATGCTGTCAAGACACACCGCCAGCCAAATCATCAATTGACAAAGAGCACACACACACAAACACACTCATCTACCTCTCTTTCTTCTCTTATTCCCTCTTGTGTTCTCTTTCTCGCCGTCTTCCTAACTAAAACATGCCTAGTGTCTACAAGTAGCCAGCTTTCTCTCTCCCTCTCTCTCTCTGACGCGCACACACACACACAAACAGAGCCCTCTCACTGTCGAGAGCACACTGCTCAGATACCGCCCAGAGGAGTGCCGCTCACCACAGCTGCGTCCTCTGCTGCTGCCGCCCGGACCGGAACACAAACGGAGAGACAGGGAGGTGAAAGCCATAGGGCGAGAGGAGGAGAGGAGCGCACATTCAGGATGACAGCTTACCTGAGCAAGCAGCAGAGCTGCTGTGTGGAGATGCACGGCCGCGTGGGAGATCGCGGAGGGGGCGAGGCGCCCTGCTCTTGCAGCTGGCAGCATGAACCACAGCATGGATACAACTACCAGTCCTCGTCCTCCCCGTCCATGTCCACTCTGCCCCGTCAGAGGGCCAAACTCACGGCTTCGCGCTCCGAGAGCTCCTGGAGGAGTCCCAGCCGCGGCGCGCTCCAAGCTAAAGGGGGGAGCTGCGATCTGTGGACCGAGTGCGGCTGCCATCCGCACAGCTGGCACGAGCCGTACCAGGTAACCGGTGTCATCTGGGCTAGGTACCAGGCCAGGGACGTGGGTAGTCTGATATATGGACTAGAAGTAATAAAGCGAATAAAGTCGGGTTGATTTAAGTTGTTAAGGGCTTGAAAAACCCCTTCTAAAATTTTGTTTTTTTGGACTGAAAAAGTTACGGAAACTAATCAAATCTATGTATATTAAAATGTTTAGGATCAGCAAGATTTTTTTTGTTTTTTTTTTGTTGAGAAATTAATACTTTTATTCAACAAGGATGCATTAATTTCATCAAAGATGAAATTTATAATGCTAAAGACATTTATAATGCTACTAAAGAATTCTATTTCAAATAAATGCTTCTTTTGAGCTTTCCATTAATCAAATCATTCTGGAAAAACTGTTTCATGGTTTCCATAAATATTAAGCAGCACAACTGTTTTCAAAATTGATAATAAGAAATGTTTCTTGAGCACCAAATCATCATATTAGAATGATTTCTGAAGGATCACGGAGTAATGATGCTGAAAATTCAGCTTTGCCATCACAGGAATAAATTACATTTTATAATATAGTAAATATATTTGTTATTTTGATAAAATAAATGCAGCCTTGGTCAGCATAGACGACAAAAATTGTCAAAAATGCTAAAAAATCTTACCAACATATTTAATATTGATCCAGTAATCACAAACAACTGGAAAATTCATGGAAATGCATTTGTTAAAGGGTATGAACCCCTTGAAATTGTATGTTTGGAAACTGTTTAAAATGCCAGCTGGACAACTTTTGAATGCAGGCGGTTATTTGAATATTTGGTATCAGGTGGTCTTTATCATAGTGGAATGACTGTTGTATGCATTGCTGTAGCCATAAGGAAGTGTGTTCTCTTCTATACAGTATGTGCGTATTACCCCTGAAGCCCTTGTTCTGAACTGCTTGTTTTTCTTGTTGCTGTGTGCTGATATCACTTTTATCGCATGAACCGTTATATACAACATGGCTCTGAGATCACTAATACTAGAGCAGTGATGATAACGTAATCTGTTTGTGTATGAGAAGAAAAAATCCAGCTAAACATCCAAATCAGGCCAATGCATCACACCCCATCAGTTCACTAACACAGCTGGACGCTGCACTCTGAAGACCCTCTGTTTGTGTGTGTGTGTGTGTGTGTTTTCCTTGTATTCCCTCATCATGGGGACCAAATGTCCCCACAAGGATAGTAATACCAGTAATTTTTGACCTTGTGAGGATTATTTATTTATTTTTGTCCCCGGCTTATAAATCATACTAAGTGATGTTTTTTGAAAATGTAAAAATGCTGAAAGTTTTCTGTGATAGGTTGGTTTAGGGTTAGGGGATAGAATATACAGTTTGTATAGTATAAAAATCCTTATGTCTATGGAATGTCCTCATAATGATAGGAATACCTGTGTGTGTGTGTGTGTGTGTGTGTGTGTGTGTGTGTGTGTGTGTGTGTGTGCACTCTCCTCTTGCAGTAATGATCTGTTTAAACTCCAGGATTATCTAGTTAAGCAAAAGTGGAGCTCTCATTTGGTACTTCCTGCATTAAATCTAAAGTTATTCAGTGCATGTGACACTTATTTGGCGTTTTGTCTCAAAATCTTAATATACAGTTCATAAATAGCAATGCAGGATTGTTCTGCCTGCTGATTAGAAGATCCTCATTACATTTGTTTTGACCCATTTCTCAGTACTAGAGCTGAAGCTGATGCTACTGTACCAATATAGATGGATTTTAACACTAAAATGTGGAGATTGGTCCCATGATTGATAATGTGATGGCAGACATAGGAAGTGTAGAGAATGACCATGTGGCTCTGCATCCACCATTTGTCTCTACATGAAAACACCTCCACACTTCTCATCTCTGGCAGTCCAGTGTGATCAGGGTGGCCGCAGGTCCTTAAAAAGACTTAAAGGTTTCCTAGTAAAAGGTCTTATTAAATTGTTTTAAATTCAGATTCGATGGGTCTTAAATAATTTTGGTCACATTATCGCAAAAAAAAAAAAAAAAAAAAAAATCTCCAGTCTGATGGACACGATGGCTGTTTACAATCACTGGAGAGACCGAAGGTTCTTTTCGAAGGTTTTTTTCTGTCTTTTTTTTTTATTTTTTTTTAATGGGTGCTTTGGTGTGCATAGATTTATGAATGATGGACTCCTTATATGATTTGGTTATTTGGTGTCCTTTTGGAGTCTCCAAGTGGCCTTTTTTTAGAAAGACACCTAAATTTACCTTGAAAAAGCTTGCAGAACATTTAGTTTTGTGAGAATCACCCTTCAATCTAATGGCTTACTTTGCTGGATATAGCAAATGATAACAAACTGAACATGTTAAACAAGAAATGGTGTATACTTAATTTCATAATGTGTGTGATTAAGGGTGTGATTTATCACAATTAAAATTTTTAATCTATTGACAGCTCTAATATATATATAAAATATACTGTAATGTCTATTTCCATTGCAGATTTGGTCTTAAATATCATATAAAGCGGTATTAAAAAGGTCTTAAGTCTTAAATTTAACTTGTTTATATCTGTAGAGTTAGACGCCCTTTGTGATATACAGTGGGTACGGAAAGTATTAAGACCCCCTTAAATTTTTCACTCTTTGTTATATTGCAGCCATTTGCTAAAATCATTTAAGTTCATTTTTTTCCTCATTAATGTACACACAGCACCCCATATTGACAGAAAAACACAGAATTGTTGACATTTTTGCAGATTTATTAAAAAAGAAAAACTGAAATATCACATGGTCCTAAGTATTCAGACCCTTTGCTGTGACACTCATATATTTAACTCAGGTGCTGTCCATTTCTTCTGATCATCCTTGAGATGGTTCTGCACCTTCATTGGAGTCCAGCTGTGTTTGATTATACTGATTGGACTTGATTAGGAAAGCCACACACCTGTCTATATAAGACCTTACAGCTCACAGTGCATATCAGAGCAAATGAGAATCATGAGGTCAAAGGAACTGCCTGAAGAGCTCAGAGACAGAATTGTGGCAAGGCACAGATCTGGCCAAGGTTACAAAAATGTTTTGCTGCACTTAAGGTTCCTAAGAGCACAGTGGCCTCCATAATCCTTAAATGGAAGACGTTTGGGACGACCAGAACCCTTCCTAGAGCTGGCCGTCTGGCCAAACTGAGCTATCGGGGGAGAAGAGCCTTGGTGAGAGAGGTAAAGAAGAACCCAAAGATCACTGTGGCTGAGCTCCAGAGATGCAGTCGGGAGATGGGAGAAAGTTGTAGAAAGTCTCCCATCACTGCAGCCCTCCAACAGTCGGGGCTTTATGGCAGAGTGGCCCGACGGAAGCCTCTCCTCAGTGCAAGACACATGAAAGCCCGCATGGAGTTTGCTAAGATGGTGAGAAATAAGATTCTCTGGTCTGATGAGACCAAGATAGAACTTTTTGGCCTCAATTCTAAGCGGTATGTATGGAGAAAACCAGGCATTACTCATCACCTGTTAAATACAGTCCCAGCAGTGAAGCATGGTGGTGGCAGCATCATGCTGTGGGGATGTTTTTCAGCTGCAGGGACAGGACGACTGGTTGCAATCGAGGGAAAGATGAATGCGGCCAAGTACAGGGATATCCTGGACGAAAACCTTCTCCAGAGTGCTCAGGACCTCAGACAGGGCCGAAGGTTTACCTTCCAACAAGACAATGACAATAACAAAGGAGTGGCTTCACAACAACTCCATGACTGTTCTTGAATGGCCCAGCCAGAGCCCTGACTTAAACCCAATTGAGCATCTCTGGAGAGACCTAAAAATGGCTGTCCACCAACGTTTACCATCCAACCTGACAGAACTGGAGAGGATCTGCAAGGAGGAATGGCAGAGGATCCCCAAATCCAGGTGTGAAAAACTTGTTGCATCTTTCCCAAAAAGACTCATGGCTGTATTAGATCAAAAGGGTGCTTCTACTAAATACTGAGCAAAGGGTCTGAATACTTAGGACCATGTGAGATTTCAGTTTTTCTTTTTTAATAAATCTACAAAAATGTCAACAATTCTGTGTTTTTCTGTCAATATGGGGTGCTGTGTGTACATTAATGAGGAAAAAAAATGAACTTAAATGATTTTAGCAAATGGCTGCAATATAACAAAGAGTGAAAAATTTAAGGGGGTCTTAATACTTTCCATACCCACTGTATAGGGCTAAGGGGACGCTGTGTGTGCAGGCTGGGAGTGGTTTTCAATCACCTTTCAGCTCAAACTGTTGACTGGACATGGTTAGACCTCTCTCTGATCATCTTTCCATTCAGAGAAAGTCACTAAGAGACACTTTTAACCACTACTTTTACTATAGGACCAGAAAATTATTTTGTGTGTATGTTTGTGTGTGTGTGCACACTGTAATTTGTATATTAATATTTAGGAATTAAAAAAAAAAAAAGACCCATATAAATGCCATTTTTCCTTCTCAGCATACATGTAATTTAATTGCAATACATTTGATTAATTCATAAGAATGTAATTTTTTTAAATTATTTTTATATAATTAAATTAGAAAATTAAAAAATTATGCTTCAGGGTCAGTAAGTTTTTTTAAAAATGTTTTTGAAGTCTCTCATCCTTAACAAGGCTGTCTTGATTTCCATTTGAATATATTTTAAAATGTAATTTATTCTTATGATGGCAAAGCTACATTTTCAGCATCGTTACTCCAGTCTTCAGTGTCACATGATCCTTCAGAAATCATTCTGACATACTGATTTGGTTCTCAAGTAACATTTCTTATTATTATCAATGTTGAAATCCATTGTGCTGCTTCATGTTGTTGTTGTTGTTTTTGTTTTTTTTTCCCTTCAGATTCTGTGATGAATAGAAATCATTTATATGAAATAGAAATCTTTTATAATATTATACATGTCTTTACTGTCAATTTTGATCAATTCCATGCATCCTTGCTGAATAAAATTAATAATTTCTTGAAAAAAAATCATATTGACCCAGACTTTTAGATGGTAGCATAACTATTATTATTTTTTACAATTTTTTTTAGTAAAGTAATTATAAATAAAATTTGAAGCATTACTTTGAAAACCCTAATCAAGCGTTGATGGGTTTATATGGGGTCCCTCTAGTCTCCTGCTCTTGGATGCTGCTTTGGGTTGGTGTCTCTGTGGTTTTCAGGCTGTTGTTGTTGACTTTTTCTTCTTGTGCATTATTGACGGTGGTGTGGTAGCTCTATGTATAGTTTCTGTGGCCTGAATTATTGAGAGCGGTAAAGTGGGACAAGAGCAGAGGCTCTGAACGCCTTTGCAGGACCTCTCTGAGCAGCACATTACACATCTGCAGACCAATCATTATTTATCATCATCTTTAACATTTGTTTAAGCAAAAAGCCAACCACTAGCTAGTGTAATTTGCAGTTGTTTGCTCTTCTGCAAAATGCAAATACCCTTTGCTCTTACACTGTTTTTCAAGGGCAAAATGGTCAGCATACTGCATTATATTTTTAAATGCCCATGACTGGTCTATTTGTTTCACTAAAGGGTATTTTTCATCTGGTAATTTGATATACCGGAAATCATATTAGGAATGTCTGATGAGTAGTTTAATTGAAGTTTACATTCATCCCTCTTGCGATTTAACTCACTGAGATACAGTTCTCAAGTGTTAAGGTGAAATGCTATCACTCATAAGGACAACCGTAATTATTCCATTGTGCTTATTAACACACAATTAACCTTGGTGTTGATAGGGTCCCTAGGTACGCCACACTGTATTAATCATGTTTTGCCTGAGTAGCAATGCACTTCACACCCATTTTTGAGGTGATAAGGCTTTCTGTTCAGTGATCTGGATCTCATAAACATCTGTGCCACAACACAATATTAAACACTTCTCAAAACACCCGCACTAGCTAAAAAAGTATTCGAGAAGTCTGGCGTGATGTTTTAAGTTACATAAAGTGGCATAAACTCTGAGTTTAAACCTGAGCACTTTCTTGATCTTGTATTACCTGCCCTAAAATGCTGATACGCTGAAAACAGACACTTCTGTGTAGCAAGACTTTTCCCAACTCTGCAGAGGCATGAAGATGCTTAAAGCAGAAAGTCTGCCCCAGTTTGGCTCCACAATAAGCCCTTAAGATGTTTGTGTTCGTGCTCTCTTTACCAAACACTGCAGAGCTGGTCTGCCCTATACCACACACACACACACACACATTTTTCATACTAAATGTGGATTCAGACACAGCAACTTATCTATTTCTTGCATCTTTAGCCTTAAAACATTATGGCAAACTGTTCTGTTCCATTCTCTAGCATCCAATACCATTTTTAACACACAAATAATTTTTTATCCCCTAATGTTTATTGAGAGCTGTGTATGAAGTTGATTATGTAATGCCATCACCTCTGTGCTGGGCTGGGCCACGTGAGCGCTGGCTGAAAGAGGCCGGTCGTGCTCTGTATCCATGTGTTTTTGCGAGCACTTACACACAGATAATGCTGGAAACAGACAGCATCCACTTCCGTCGATTGTGACTGAATTAATGAACACATCAACAAAGAGTCTGTATGCCCATTGAAAAGCTTTTTCTACTAAAATTTATTCAAATTTGTCTGTTTTGCCCAGCCACGTTTACATCGAGAGTAGATGCTGTCGGTGTACGTTTGGCACTGGTGCCCTTCTTCTGTTGACTGTCTTTTGTCTCGTCAGGCTAGACTTCATTAGCACTAGAATTGACATGAAGAGACGTGTTAGTCCAGCAACCCACTGCCCCTGCTGCCGGTAAAGCTGCGTGCACAAATAAATTCCATCAATGGCTTGAGAAACTTCCATATAGAAGATTCTGTATCACAATTAGCTGTCATGACTGCGTTCTCTCTGTTCCTCAAACAGCAATTTTCAATGCACAACACCTCTGATAAAGCATTGCCATTTTGGTTATTGCAGGTAAATGTGGGCCAAATCAGATTTTTTTTTTTTTTTTTTTTTTTTGCCCACATGTGACTCATATCTGTTTTCCCCATGACAGTGTGAACAGTACAAATCATATGGAATCTGATCTTTTCATTTCCAATTTTACCACTTGTGCTAAATCCGATACAGGTCAGATTTGTAATGTGACCACAGTGTGAACAGTCATATCGGAATGTACATCACTCGAGATCAATTAGTCACGATTCTGCGCTCATGGGAGATCTTTTCAAAGATTTTACAAACCCAGCGTTATCAAGACAGTTGCAAAAGGTAGTAAATAGAAGGGCAGTGATGTGTCAGAACTCGTAAGTATTACAGAGACAGCTCTATAATACAAGCAAAACATGAGGGCTCGTATCATAAAGGTTTCAAAACTCTGCTCTCTATTGTCACATCATTCTTTATTTTTCATATTGAAGCTTCCACTTCCGCCGCAGATCACATTATAAATAAAAGCGTAATCACTTATTTTAATGCCCTCTGTGTTTATTTCCTTATGACAGCATGCTGTGTGTGTTGCCAAGTCCATGATTTTTCCACAGAATCGGGTTACGTTTTCACTGTTGCCGCGGGTTGTTTTGCAACTCCGTGGGTTGAAACGACCAAACTAACACGATATTTAACCCTCGGAATGCAATTTTTTTTTTTTTTCCGGGATACCCCACGGAACGCGGTTGGGCTAGTTTTGGACTAGTTTTGAGAAGCAATTTATGTGGTACATTTTTGAGAAGCAATTTTGTGGTAAAAGCCTGGCAACCCCGTTTGCATAGTTCTATCTGCGCATGCAGGTCAGTTCAGAACCATGATCTGTTCACACTGGAAATCTGATATTGGCCACATTTAAAACAACAATGTGAACAGCTAAACAAAATAAAAAATCAGATCAGAACAAAAATCAGAATTGAGCATTAATGCTCACAGTGTGAACGTAGCCAAAGTGTTAGGTAGAAATATCCAAGGGTTTACAGTTTGTATATTTCAGTTCTCACTGTCTTATTTCACAAAAGCAACATTCCCTAAAAAAAAAAAAAATATATATATATATATATATATATATATATATATATATATATATATATATATATATATATATATATATATTACCATGTTTGTTGTTTGTTTGTATATTTATTTATATTTGACACTATGGTACTACTATGTTGTTTAATACTATGGTGTTTTGAATATACACACTACCTTTCAGAAGTTTGTGGTCGGTAAGATTTCATTAAATCTGTTTTTGAAAGACTCTCTTTTATCTATTTGATCAAAAATAAAGTAAAATAGTAATATTCTGAAATATTGCTGTTTAAAATAACTTTCTATTTTAATAAATCTTGTATGTGTAATTTATTTCTGTGATGGCAAAGCTGAATTTTCAGCAGCAATATTTGAGTCTTCAGTGTCACATGATCCTTCAGAAATCCTTCTAATATGCTGATTTGGTGCCTAGTTAACTTTTTTTTTGTAACAATGTAAAAGTCTTTCACTTTTGATAATTTTAATGCCCTTGCTGAATCAAAATATAAATTAGAAAAAAATCTGTAGACTGTAGTTTATTTAATTTAATTTAATTTAATTTATTATTCATATATTTATCTAACTCCCATGAAATTGCAATCTGATATCCTCACTGTACAATTATACCTCCACAGTGCTGTTTCGTATTGATTACTTTGTGAAAGAACAAATAACTACTTCCTAACTCCATCAGATAACCTTAAATTACTCTGAACCACATTTAGTTTCAGTATGAGGTCATCAAATACACCAAAGCCTCATAAAGAAAAAATGACTCAGCAATTCTTGATGTTGTCTTTGATCTTCAGCGTTAATTATTCAAGGTACCCAAATTAAATTTCCGATGTGCTGGTTTTATATTTATCTCTGTAGAAAAGTTATAGACACCCACATCCACAGAGTTAATATTATACTGTCAGACAGAGTGCTGATGAACTTGTGGATGTCTGGTGTTAATCTAAAATAAATCTGCATATAATTTGCATATTGATGAATGCAGTCATATTTATTTATTGTACCACCTGATGGGAGCATGTAATGTTGTAACAATGACGGGTTCAAATTAAAATTGGGCTTTGGCATTATCCACAAGTTTCCTACGCCCCATGAGGCCTTGCGTCAAACGTGGGAGCGTCTTCCGGTTCGAAGTAAACAAGCTGGACGTGACACTCATTCATTCAACATTTGACAGTCATTCAAGATTTAACGATCCAAACTTGCCAACGTTTGTTTTTTACTTAAAGATTTAAGATTCCAGCATAAATATTTGAACAATGTTTTACAATAAAAAATGTTACATTAAGAGTAATGTATTAATTTATGTCAGGAGTGCAGATCAATCATGCTAAATCTAACAGACCTATTCAGTTGCGCCTGCTTCCATTTATTTACGATCACGAGAATGCACAAAACAACTCCACTAAGGCTTTTAAATCCAAAGGCTTACACATTTAGAAATATATTGATAACATACCCTATGTTTACGTCACTTTTCTGAGCATTTCTATTTATTTTCCTCTAAATTATGCGATGATTGCAATCCGAGGATGTTTGCGCGATCTCTTGTCTATCTATCCTGATCCTTTCAGCCAGAGCAACAGAGGGAGCTCATGAGAAGGCAACAGGAGTTATGAGTTATACGAGTTAACCGGAGTGTGTGAATCTGTGAAAGATATGCATTTGTCAGGAATCAACAGGCACAGGGAAGAGACAGATAAAACATTAAACTAAATAAATACACGATTATAATCATATAAGAATTGTCTTCGTCCCTCAAGCAGTCTCTGATATTTTCCATAAACGTGTGTATTTATCGCAATGGTTAACATCAGTAGCCTTTAGCATCGCATACAGTGGAAACGCGACTGGCTCTGGCACGCACGATACGTTAGGAGTAAAATATCACATCATATGGCTTTGGTGCATCAGTGACAGGTGAAGTACAGACAGCGGGTTGTTCATGTATTGCAGGGTCAGGATGCTCTAGTCATGCAGTAGCACTGTTGTGGAAGGTCAGTAAAGTAAAGGGCAATTAAGGGCACGAAAACTGTTTATTGTATTGTGATATTATTAACTAATAAATGTACTAAACTGAAATGTTGTCCCTGAGCGCCGTAACGACATCTCTCATAAAGATTTGCAACTTTGCAAAGTAAACAATGATCCAAAAAACACTTAGCCTCTTTGCTAATTAGCACACTAAATACCATTGGTATGCTACTTCCGCCGCCTCACCGGAAGTTGTACCCACGTTCTCTTTTACAGTAGCGGCCCGCGGAAACAGGTGGATAGAGCTCAGAATATCAACATAATATTCAAGACCATTTAATAGAAATTTTGCAATATGCAAAAGCTGTCTTCACGCTTATGACTAGTAGTTTAGAAATGTCATCCAAGTTGAAAATTGGAGTCATCTTTCTGGGTGGATGTGTCTCAGGGGACGGCCTCTTTATGACTCACTTTCTGAAATGGCCAATATTGCTCTTTGTCATCCAGGGAGATATTAAACTTAGCTTTTGCTCATTTACGTTCTGTTTGCTTTTTATTTCCAACCATTAAACTGTCATATTTTGAGATAACGCTGCAATTATCTCTTTTAATCTCTTTAATGTTTGTCTGCCATGCCATGATGGACCTCATCAGTACATAATAGCTCCAGCTAGATGGCACATTTCTGTTGCTGATCCTGCCTTGTCATTTATCAAAAAAAGAAAAAAAGTTGGAGATGCTTGCAGAATATACTTAACCCTATAAACCTATTTGATGCTCAAATTTCTAAGGCTTCTAAATTATCAACGTGATGAAAACTTTGCTGAAAACCCGTTGTCTGATTGATAGCTTGTACTTTCTTAGCAAGTAAAAGGGCTTTTAGTATCATACTAAAAATGTCCACTTTCAGTTTGTACACGTCTTTTTGAGGTGAAAACTTTCTGATTTTTACAAAGTAACTAAGAATCAATTTTATATTGTTAGTAGTATTTCAAGATGAACACTTACTGGACTCAAGCAACTTAACTTGATTTACTTGATTATCCATACATCATTTTTAGGTTAAAAAACATGTTGAAATGTGGGAATCAAATATGTGACCTATATTTGTAGCAATAGCCAACAATACATTGTATGGGTCAAAATTATCTATTTGTCTTTTATGCCAAAAATCATTAGGATATTAAGTAAAGATCATGTTCCATGAATATATTTTGTTCATTTCCTACTGTAAATATATCAAAAATCTATTTTTGTGAGTGGATATACATTGCTAAGGACTTAATTTGGACAACTTTAAATGCAATTTTCTTTTTGCACCCTCAGATTCCAGAATTTCAAATAGCTGTATCTCGGCCAAATATTGTCCTACCCTAACAAACCATACAAAAATATGGAAAGCATATTTATTCAGATTTATTGATGCATAAATCTCACTTTCAAAAAATTGACCCTTATGGCTGGTTTTGTGGTCCAGGTTCACATATGATACATGCTTGTGAGGAACGTTTATTTGTATGTTTTGCCCCCACAATGAAAACTACAGAACTTTGTTCATAAAATAAGCATTTAAATATCATCTTACTAAGACATTATTGAGAGATATAGAGTGACAACTGATATGTATGTGAATTTATGTAAGTATTCTGTGACACTGTTTTAAAATCTCACTGATTTGCGTTATAAGCTGTCAAAATTCCATCTTTTTGGCCATATAAATTTCATCAACTACACTAAATTTCATGGTATTTTTGCTCAGTTTGGGTCTCTGAATAAAACTGATGTTTTTCAGACTTTTATTTCATATGCCATGTTTCACAGGGTTAAAAAAAACAAACACATTGTTAAGTGTGAAGTCAGGCTGACTTTGTCTTTCAAACCTCGGTGGCAAAGCTGGAGCTTTTAATGAGTTTTTTCCTTTCTGTGCTTTCCAACACATCTCTCTGGTTCCCCGGTCCCTCAGTGATTGAGGCTGTAGCTCTCAAGGCGGGAGATGTATTAATGTAATTAGAGGCATTGCACAGTAAGCAGGGACAGCCTCAATCTCTGCTGTCAATCGATCTTTAGTCGCCGCTACAGGCCGGCTGTATCTCCCTGGGGATTTGTGTAGTAGGACATCTCTGAATGCTAATGCATCTGTGATAAGCCTCCAGCTGAATGAGTTTGTGGAGTGTGCTAGCCCACCTTTTATTATTGTTAAAGGTGGTGTGCCTCTAGTGGTAACAAACAGAATTACAAAAATAATGACTGTTTTCAATTAGGTTTCCTAAACACAGGTCCGCCATTGGTCAGAAAAACTGATACAAATTCAAAGAAATCCAGAAAAACAGAGACAAACCCAACCCCAAATTCAAGCCATTGGTTGAGCAAGTGTTGCTGTGATGGGCTGGTTGGGATTCTCCAGCAACAGAGCAATGTTTTGAAGGTGCCATAGAGCTAGTGTTTACTTGCTTTGATTTACAAATGGCTGTTGTTTAGCCTAATACAAAGTTGTGAAATGTGTTTGACATCAGTGGAAGCGAGAACAGCCAACACAGATGCTAAACATCTATTAGACATGTTGAACTGTGGGACTAATGCAAATGATGCAGGTTTGAGTGCTTCCCGAAACTATTCCCCCACTCATTCCTCAGTAACTTTGTCACTAAATAAAAAAGTAAATAAATAATCTGTAAAAGAAAGCAAAACAAAGAAAATCCAAAAAGACATTTAGTCGTGCATGCCAAAACATATGCCTTGAACTGTTTGGCAGCATCAGAAATGCAGTATTAGCTTTTGTTAAACTATTTAAAGTGGTCAGTTGAAGGATGTTGATTTCCCAACCCCACCTCTTAGTGAACGAAAGACAAAATGTGTGTCAGAATCTAGTCACGATGGGATTAACATGCAGGTTTCACAAAACATTTTTAGATTTTTCGATATTTTTGAAACAAGTCTCTTCTGCTCACCAAGGCTGCATTTATCTGATCAAAAATACAGCAAGAAAAAATGTGAAATGTTATTACAATTTAAAACAACTGTTTTCTGTTTTAATATATTTTAAAATCTGATTTATTCCTGCTATTTCATTTATTTCTGCAGTCTTCAGTGTCACATGATCCTTTAGAAATCATTCTAATATGCCGAATTGCTGCTCAAGAAACCTTTCTCATTTTCAATGTTGAAAACAGTTGTGCTGCTTAATATTTTTGTGGAAACATTTTTTTTTATTTTTTATTTTTTTTTATGTATAGACAGTTTAAAAGAACAGCACTTTTTTGATTTAGAAATATTTTGTAACATTATAAATGGCTTTACTGTCACTTTTTATTTATTGTATCATTCCAGCTGAATAAAATTATTAGACTTTTCAATGGCAATATACTGAGTAATAGTTGACTTTATTCCATCATATTCAGAGTAATACTTTGGATTATCACTCACAACAATTACACTTCTCGAGGACATTTATCTAAATGAAAGTTGTCCTGCTGTTTACCTAGTAGTAACTGGGATTAAGCCTTTTATGTGATTTATTTTAGTTATATTTGTGAGTTTGATTTGAGCTGTTTAACGTTCACATCTAAGATGAGATATTAACATCAGTGTGTTTGTTTGTTTATGGAAGCATGGATGAGGTCATGTGAGGGCAACATTGGCACTGGTCCAACCAAATTGATTGCAGATTCAAATACGAATAAAAACTGCATAATCATATCTGCATACAGTATCATCATATTTCTTATATATAGTTTAAAAATGCATTTGTGAGGTGTTGTGGTCTTAATTCACATGATTTATTCCTGCCTCCGGGACCTCAGACATCATTATTAAGGCAAATTAGCCTAACTGTGCGGTTATTGTTATTGTACAGTGAATTGTGGTACATTATGCTGTGTAAAATGAGCAAATCTTTTCTAATAAAGGCTAATGAAGGGGTTACACTTCACAACACTAAATGAAATTAGAGAGAAGGCACAGAATAGAGGTCCACCCACTAAGATTTCTGGCCTCAGTACTGTGTGAGAGATATTAATTGACTTTGTGTTGTCAGAAACTAGCTAAACAGCACCAGAGAGAAAGAGAAACATAAACAATTTCAACATTCATGTCATAATTTTTTTTTTTTTTCCCCCTAGCAATGATCATACTCTAAATGATGAGCCATGTTTTTTCATCATTCATCTAATTGATCGATCTGTGTGTGGGTGGGTGTGTGGGTAGTGTGTCTGTGCATTTTTTTTTTTTTTTTTTTTTTTTTTTGATTTGAGGACGCAAATTTGTATAATGATGGGTATTATGACGTAAACATGAAATTTAAGGACATTTCATGAGTCCTCATTTTTAAAATAGCTTTAAAAACATGCTAAACAATGTTTTATTAAAAATGTAAAAGTGCAGAATGTTTTGAAGGTTTAGGAGTAGTGGTAGTGTAGGGGGATAGAATATACAGTTTGTACAGTATAAAAACCATTACGTCTATGGAATGTCCTGACTAAGATACCAAAACAAACCTGTGTATGTGTGTGTGTGTGCATTTTTGTGACATATCAGGACACAAATTTGTATAATGACATGGGTATGACATAGGTATTACAAGGAGAGGATGACTTATGAGGACATTACCACATGTCCCCAATTTTTAAAAGGCTTATATATTTTTTGTGAGAAAGTAAAAATGTGCACAGTTTCCTGTGATGGGTAGGTTTAGGGCTAGAGTTGGTGTAGGGCGATAGAAAATACGGTTTGTACAGTATAAAAACCAATACGCCTATGGAATATCCCCACAATTCACAAAAACAAACCTGTGTGTGTGTGTGTGTGTGTGTGTGTGTGTGTGTGTGTGTGTGTAAATATGTTGTTCCAGTACAGTGGGTGTTGCTGTCGACTGTTGTTTTTAAGTTGTGTTCTTCATCATGGCATCTGTGAGCTTAGCAGTGCCCATCATGCTCTGCTGTATCCCTTAAAAACTAGGCCAGTTCACGCATCTCCAATCCACTCTGATCTTTATCTTTCTCTCTCTCTCTTTCTGTTTTCCTCTCCATCCATCTCTGTCTCCCTTCCTTTCTCTCTTTTCACAGGCAAGTCCTGCCCCAATTATTGTCAACACGGACACTTTGGAATCTGTACCATACGTGAGTTTTGATTTTTCATTTATTTATTGCATGTTCATTGTTTATGTACAGCCATGACATTGCCTATCACCCACTTAATGAGTTCAGTGCCCACGCAGAGTGAGTGGCGAATAGGTTTGACATCATTTTTTTGCTTTTCATGAATTTAGTGTCATTTATCACTCTCCATGCTGTGCATATAAGATCAACATATTCAATGATTGATGACTTTTCATAAATAAACCAGATAAGGAGGCCAGCGATTAGCTGTGGGTTTAGATTAGCACAGGCTTTTCTTTTATGGGATTGAAATATTAATGTTCTGAGTCAACTGTGTTTTGGGTAGGATGTATGAGGGAGATTTGATGAATGGTTTAAAACAGATCTTGGATCAAATAAACAGTTGGTTTGGAGTAATGGTTGTCAACCAGGGAGCCAGGGCCAACTAGGGAACCTCAGGATGACTTAAAATATTTTAATTAATAAAATAACAATATATTACAATAATTTAACTCAAAATTAAAATGTTAAAAAACAAAAAAAATCAAGATATAAACTGAAATCATATTTCTGTTAGGATTTTTGTTACATTTGTCTTTTGTTATATGTCTGTTCTTGAAACTTCTGAAATAATGAAGTTTTGATGAAATGTGGTTAAAGGTGCTAAAGAGGATCTTTTCGTCGACTGAGAAACCAAAGACTGTTACTGAGTTTTTGAAATGAGCGCATGCGTAAGAACAACCCCCCTCCTTCACAGCTCATTTCGAAGGAACGCCTCCCAAAACTCATGCACGAGTATTGGAACACGAGTGTTTACCACCGGCATTCGCTGTGTCGTGTTAGTGGATTCATTATGTCGGACTCACCGCAGGTAACTCATAATCTGCAGTTGTTACTCCTGTCTCCTTACAAAAACATTGCATGCAGCGCCTGTAGAGTGTGGAAAGTTACTGGAGCGCGCAGCCGAGCTCGTCTCTCACAAGGAACGTCACGGCAGTGATTGACAAGCCAGAGGGCCAATTCGCGCACGTCTTTCACAAGGAACGTAATGGCAGTGATTGACAAACCAGAGGGCCAATCGTTTACGCGATGATCGCGTAAACGATTGGCTGATGTTTTTAGGGCCCTACCTCGTGCACAGATGATGTATATTAATATTATTCCTTTCAGTGCACCTAATAAATAGTCTTTTATCAGTTAGTAAAGACAGTTTCAAGTAATATTGCAAAAATGTATAAAACAAAACATCCTCTTTAGCACCTTTAATTAATTAAATCTATCGACACTCCCGGTTTGAAAATAAGCAGTGTTTTCATAATTGCAGCAGAAATACTGGAAATGTATAGCCTCTAGAGTCTATAGGGAAGGGGTAAAGGTGTAGAGCTCACACTCGAAGAGGGAAATTGCAATTTGGTGCAGTGATATTTATAAGATAGTCTGCGATCATTTTCTGACAGTATCAGAAAATTAGCATGATCATCTCACAGTGTGTTTGCTACTATGACCTACGTCTGCTGACTAGCCAATAAAACTGCAACATGAAATGGCGTATTGATCGATGCGCCATGGCGCTAAAACTTGAAACTACTTGCCTTAAGCTCCATTTGCAAAAGTTGGCCTCTTTTTCCCATCCATGGCCGCGTCTATATTCTCCTCTTTCGCTTCCTCCTCTTTTTTCAGCGCACATAAAAACCAAATTGTGATTCATCTTGCTCTGTTTACCACTAGCACATACTGATGGCATTTTATTCTTTTGTATTCTTTTTATTCTCTCTACATACATGCCGTACCCAAGTTTATTAGATCTATGTCGTACAGTGTGATTTGTAATAATTTTATAGGATTGCTGTCTGTAGCAGGCATAACAGAAAATTGTCATCATATCATTATTATTAACAGGTATTACTGTTACCTAGCTAAAAAACAAAAACATTGCCGCTACGCACTAAGGACACAAGACACACTAAGGATTTTTTAGATCAGATATATTTTATAAATAAATAAATAAAGATATTGCTTTTGATGTTTTTGACCTATGTAACCTTACAATAATAATTTGTATTGTGATTATAGTTTTAGGGGGGCTGAGATGACAGTCAGGGGGACTGAAGCCCCCCTAAAAAAGGTAGAACCGCCCCTGGATAATCAAGTAAATCTTTAAATATTACTAACAATATAAAAGTCATTGTTATGTTTACTTTATAAAAATCCTTAGATTTCACAGCAAAAAGGCCTGTGCACCACGACCTGAAGGTGAACATTTTTATAATTTTAGAATTATACTATAAGGTCTTTTAGTTTCTAAAAAAGTATAAACTATTATTCAGACAATAGAACGCATGGAGTAGATTGTAATAGGTTTGTCAGCAAAGTTTTGATCCTGTTGACAATTTAGAGGCCTTACAAATTTGTGTATCAAGTATGATATAGTAGGCTAGTTAAAGCTTTGTTCCAAAACCTGATGAGCTGCCTACCTAGGCAGCATTATAATGTACATTTGTTTACTAATATACAATAGTGTATACGTATACTTCGTTAATAAAACAATCCCAGAAAGCTGAGTATGTTCATTCGAAAAATGTGAAAAGTAATGAAAGGTGCATGTTGTTAAAAAATAAATTTTTACCCAATATTTGTGTGTTTTATATTTTATGCCTATTGGAGGATAGCTCTATCAAACCCTGTTGGAATACATTGTGATTCACATGAAGCCACCTATGTAGACCATTCCAAATCAGTCAATTATGAGATTCCATTTCATAGTATGTGTTACAAGAAAATGCTATTTCATCTTTCTACTTTAAAATTGCACATTTATTTCATACTTGCTGTTTCTTTGTAATTAATTGTGCGAAAATAGTTTCTAAACCTTTTTTTTTTTTTCAGTGTATGTAGGCAGCAAGACAGTTTGGTTTTTATTTTGAATCACAACTAAAGAGGTAGATAAATGCAGGAGGAAACATCATGAATTGAGCACATGACAGAACAGGTGATAGGATTGAATGAAAGAACACAGAGGGGGAAAGCAGTGTTGAATCAGACACTAACACAGAGCGATAAGTACTCAGCACGAAGCGCAGAGCGCACGCACACAGACATGTTAACAACACCGCTTGACCTTCAATCGGTTGAGGAAGGTTTTGTCTGTCTCCTGCAAACTCCAAAATAACAATCTGTTTTTTTTGTGTGTGTTTTTTTTCCTGTTATTGCAGTGATGTAATTTGGCCATGTCCAGAAACAGCCAGCCATTTATGAACAACCTAAAACACTCATTATTTTTTTGTTCTGCTTCACCATATTTGTTCAGCCCTTAGGAAAGATAAATCACAAATAAGACCTCTTTAACCACTCAATTGTTTCTTCTAAACGGCAATGAGATTAAATGGAGGTTAAAAAGAGTCTCTTCCTCCATTACATCAGAATGATGTAATGAGAAATATCCCACTATTCTTGCTTGTTTCATTAAAAGAATCTCCTCCATTCCACATGCCTCTTGCGCACACCCTTCACGTTCACCGAGGATAATTTAATTTGATTCTCATTTCTCTGCCTGCATCTCAGTGATGAAATATTAATATCGTGGCAGATGACTGTGGATGTGCTGTTTTTTAGTCAAAGCGCTGTACTTCCATCTACAATACAAGATTGACCATGACATCTAGAATCCAGCAACATGCTGTTAAGACAGTTTAATTGCTTTTTCCCCTTTTTTCCCTTGCTGTTCTCAATTTAAAGCCTACTGTGGACTTGTGTTGGAGTACATGTGAGATTATGATTATGAGCTACTTTAAGCACCAATCTGTCTTTGATAGAACTTCTAATATCCTAATACAAGTGAACAAGCAAGTGAAGATGGAGTTCTGGGAAAAGAAATACTATGATGGATTGCTCCAGTAGAGCAGGTGTTCACTCTGAGTTTAGCCTATAAACATGCTCTGTGTATGTGTGTGTGTTCTGTGCTCCCAAAATGCAAATCTCTAAAGTAGATTAGATTCACTGACCCTTTTTTTCACTGAGAACTTAAGAAAAGTCATTATTACAATATTATGGGTGCTGTAAACTTAAAATGTTTGATATGGTTGAACTGGGATTTAACGTATACTTTGTTGTTTTAGATTCACACACATAATCTTTGATTTTATCTGAGTTGTGAGAGGGGTAGATGGGTAACAAAACTAGTGTTAAAATGTATTGCTGTGATTAGAGGTATTGGAGGCCTGCATGATCCATCCATCACAATTTCATGGCAATTCATAACTATCTTATGTTTTGCCGAATTGGTGGCTAATTTGTTTGAATTTGTACAATTGCAGTCGTATGTTTTTGTATGATCTGCTTGCGCCCCAGTGAAGGTTATGTTTAGGGAAGGGGTTGGGTGGACCCTCATTTTTTTCTAAAAAATTATACATTTTTGTATGATTCACATCGATCATAGTAATACGAAATTGCCACCTCGTAAAATAGCTATGTTTTCCTGTGAGATTATGTTGATTCATTGGATTGAGTTGCCATTGTGGAGATATAAAGACTCCATACTTCCCCAGAGAAAAGAGAAAAAAAAAAGGTGTGCTGCAGTAAACCCAGCAGGAAAGGACCAAATCAAGCTCATTATGCATTTATTCATGGGATACATTTATCCTGCGCACACATATTCAGTCACCCAGTACAGTGTCATCTGTTCACTTTATTAAAAGGAACCTCAGTTGCTTTAGTGTGCAGATTTGCCTCAGGTTGAATGCTACGTGGACTTTGTGCTGTTTATCAAGGAAGCGATTAGGCTAGTTGAAAAATCGAGCTTAAAAGACAGATTTTTCTTAGGAGTCATGAAAGAAATGAGAAATAACACTTTTATGTGTTGATACTTCTGAAAGATGTTGAAGAAAAACAAGAGTGTGTGAAGCTGCCAGACATTATATATAAAAGAGAGCAGTAGACCTTAGTCAGAGATGATGAAATATTTTAATTTGATGTGAACAAAATGTTATAATGTCTTAATTGTAAAAATGTAATTGTGAAAATTAGGTATGATGTAGACTATAATCTATTGCTATAAAGATGCACAGTTGTGCATAAGATACATAGTTTTAGTCAAAATCTAAGCCAGCGTTTATATTATACATTATTATATTACCGTTCTAAATTTTGGGGTCCGCAATTTTTTTTTTTAATTTTTTTTTTAAGAAATGAATACTTTGTTTTTTCAGCAAGGATGCATTACACTGTCCATTTATGTTAAAAAAGATTTCCTTTGAATGTTCATCAAAGAATCCTGAAAAACTGTATTACGATTTCCACAAAACAATTAAGCAGCTTCAATTTTCAACGTTGATAAAAGTGTCTCTTGAGCACCAAATCAACATACAATGAAAAACATAATTGTAAAAACAATTTTCACTCAGAAATTGTTAGTAAATTTCACAATTTAAAAAAAACAATAAAGTAACACATTGAAATAAACATTAAATGTTAAAGAAGAAAGACTGAAATATTGTTTTACTAAAAAAGTGAAAATAGTATTTTTAGTAAATAGTAATAGTAAAACGCACTCCAGTAATCATTGTTTTATTTACAACTTATGATTTTGAATGATTTCAATGTGACACTGAAGACTGGAGTAATGGCTGCTGAAAATAGCTTCGCCATCACAGGAATAAATTACATTTTAAAATATATTAAAATAAAAAACGTGTTAAATTGTAATAATATTACTGAATTTATTAATGTTTTTGTGATTACATAAATGCATCCCAAAAAGTATTAATTATCTCATGTCAGTATTTGCATGTATTATGTATTTTGTGTGCTTTTTAGACTATTGCATATATAGCTTAGCAACATGTTAATGTTAAAGGGTTAGTTCACACAAAAATGAAAATTCTGTCATTAATTACTCACCCTCATGTCGTTCCAAACCCATAAGACCTTCGTTCATCTTCGGAACACAAATTAAGATATTTTTGATAAAATCCGATGGCTCAGTGATTCCTCCATTGACAGCAAGATAATTAATACTTTCAAATGCCCAGAAAGGTACTGAAGACATATTTAAAACAGTTCATGTGACTACAGTGGTTCAACCTTAATGTTATGAAGTGACAAGAATACTTTTTGTATGACTTTATTCAACAATATATAGTAATGGCCGATTTCAAAACACCGCTTCATGAAGCTTTGAAGCTTTTCAAATCATTTGTTTCAAATCAGTGGTTCGGAGCGTGCGTCAAACTGCCAAAGTCACGTGATTTCAGTAAACAAGGCTTCGTTACATCATAAGTGTTTCGAAATGTTTTGAAATTTCAATTGTTCATGTGACACTGGCAGTTTGATACATGCTCCAAACCACTGATTCGAAACAAAAGATTTGTAAAGCTTCAAAGCTTCATGAAGTAGTGTTTTGAAATCGCCCATCACAGATATTGTTGAATAAAGTCGTTATTTTGTTTTTTGGTGCACAAAAAGTATTCTCGTTGCTTCATAACAGTAAGTTTGAACCACTGTAGTCACATGAACTGTTTTAAATATGGGCATTTGAAAGTGTTAATTATCTTGCTGTCAATGGGGACCTCACTGAGCCATTGGATTTCATCAAAAATATCTTAATTTGTGTTCCGAAGATTAACGAAGGTCTTACAGGTGTGGAACAACATGAAGGTGAGTAATTAATGACAGAATTTTCACTTTTGGGTGAACTAATCCTTTAAACTCTATGTAAAACCAGTCTTTTCTGTAGTTCCATGATGATTAGCATGCTGCCTTAGAAAGTACAGTAGCTGTCTATGTAGGCAATAGACGAAAAGGCAGCTCGCTAATTTGGACACATATACTACATTTTACCTGCTGTTGCCTAGTTTAAGACCTGGCGAGAAATCTGGTTAAGTACTGTTAATTATGAAGCCTCCTCTGTGCTTGCTTTGTAACTGTAGTGGGAACAGAGCTCAGTTAGAATTAGCGCTAAAGTTAATCAAGGGGGGCGACAGGATTAATACAGCATTATTGAGAGCATGCTCTCTGTGAAGCTGTTAAATAACATCCGCCTAGCTTCAGCAAAATGACCCCTTCTGCCTACTTTTAACAGCATCTTTGTTTCCATTAGCTGTCAGGAATAACTGTGGTTAGTTCATAGTGCTAATTAGTCCACGTGGGTGTGTATTGAGGAAACCGAGTCCTATTATGTCGCAGCCTGAGGGATATTTTGTGTTTAATCACCGCGATGGGCGTAAAAAATATGCCATCCCATCAGCCAGAACTCTAAAGGGAAAGCTTCTGCTTGAAAGTGCCCAGTTCCTGCATTGTAGTCAAACAGTCGTTATGGAAACATGACCCGCTCTGTGTCGTTTGCACAAGCTGCGTGGATGAACGCATTCAAGCGCGTCGTACATTCGCGAGTTTGTGTGTTGCCACATTTGCAGTGACTCACCAGTTTAATGTGAGCTTTTACGCCCCGGATGCTGCGTGAACTCCCCTCCCACCGTCCCCCTCTGCAGCTGCACTCTCCCGCGGTCCCCAGCGTCTCACATTTGCAACACCATGCAGCTCAGAATGCTAATGCCACTCAAAACCCAGTAATTGGGTCATTTCTTCAGGGGGAGGATGGAAAAGCCATGTTTGTCTTGACCTAAAGAAAAGTTCTCCAAACTTAATGACCAAATGAAGTGTCTTAAGTCGGCTGATAAGGAGTGTTGTTCTGTCCTGATGAACGCTGCTGTTGATGATGATCTCGTTTACTCAGTCTTATTGGTTTCTCATGCATATCTATCAATTATCACATCCATCAATTATCTCCCTGATTGTGTTTGTAACTGTATTCCGCTCCATGCGCTTTGAGAGCGGTGGATGCAGGGTGTTCTGAAGAGCTCTCGCTGATGAAACTGTGGAGAAGCGACTCGGCTACCACTGCTCTGATTCGTTAGCGTCAAACAGAGGCACTTGTGTGCACAGGGAATAAGTAACATTCTGGCTCTGACAATAAACAAAATGATGTGATATGTGATGGGAAAAGAGAGAAGAGCGAGCTTGGCAAAAGGTGGACTCGAACCTGGATCAGTCTCATCACAAGTCAGTTGTACACACCTTGCCCGCTACTGTCTACGCCACAGAAGCTATTAAATCACGCACGTCTTTTTTAACCTTGTATGACATTGGTGGGCGGAGCTAGTGTAAATTTGCACTTAGTAATAGACACTCCGAATAATCTTGCTTTTATTAAAATTAATTTCAGAAAGGGGCTTGGCTTGACCCTGCTTTCTTGGGTTTGATATACCTCCCATTCTGAAACGGAAAACCCAAAGTTTCCCTCATTTCAGGGTTAACGTACTCAGAGTTTTCACATAACCTCTGAAACGGGTCCCAGATGTACTGTTTTGACCGATATTAAAGGGTTAGTTCACACAAAAATGAAAATTCTGACATTATTTACTCACTCTCATGTCATTCCAAACTCATAAGTCTTTCGTTCATCTTCGGAACGCAAACAAAGCTCTTTTTGATTAAATCTGAGAGCTTTCTGTCCCTCCATAGACAGCTACGCAACTACCACTTTGACGCTTCAAAAAGTTCATGAAGAGATATGAATTGAGCGGTTTAGTCCAAATTTTCTGTAGAGACTCGCTTTACATGATGAACAGATTGAATTTAGGCTTTTATTCACATACATTGTAGTCATGTAGACTTTGATCAGTGAACATAAACTAAAGCATCAACCGAAACTGCTTGACGCACAAGAAAAAAACTCTTGCTGAAGCTCAAACATGCTGCGTAACACACGAGAATGAACCTCATTGGTTCACGCACGTCAAGCGAACATGCTTGAGCTTCCATTTACCACAACTGATGTGCGAGTTGATGAATATTTATGTGAATAAAAGCATAAATTCAATCTGTCCATCATATAAAGCAATGAGCTAAAGCAACCAATGTATTTAGTTAACAAATGGAACCTTAAAACTATAAAGTGTTTCCATTTTATTTTATTTTAAATGTTTATTTAATGCCTATATCTGTGTGCTCTCTGTCTTTTATTGAACCACTAATTTTAGCATAATTTTAGGGTAAAGTGACAAATTTGTGCCCCATCCAAAATTCTAAGTAATTCATCCAGGTGCCGACTCTGGACCAGCTGACCAAATATGCTACCACATCTTCCTGCATGACTGAAGAGCGTCAGCCAGAATTCAACAAATGAATCCATTTGAAAAATGTTGTGGAGTGAGATACTGCCTTTAGCTCTGCGCTTTTGACATCTGTTTGGTCCTCATGTTTAAGAGCAGGTGTAGTCTAGAGGCTTCCAACTGATGCTGTAAATGAAAGGTCATGTCGTTCTGAGGAGAGCAGTGAGACCGTTTTCTCTCTCTCTCTCTCTTTCTCTCTGTTGAACAGCTGAGGTGGCTGAGGCATAAACATGCTTGTTCACTGGGTTTCAATTAGCCATGAATGACTGTTTCTCTTTCTCCAGCTGTCTGAAATACTTCCCTCAGTTAAAAAAAAAAAAAAAAAAAAAAAAGTCAAAATGTGAAACATGGACATTCACTGTAAATGCCAAGGCTGCCTTATTATCGAGGCACTTCATAAAATGTCCTTGTTCACAACAAGCTCTATGGGACAGTACCTGTGAAATGATGTTGGTTATCACAGAAAATAATTTTATATCATTCTTTAGTTGTTAAAACATAACACATGTGTTCAAACAGTAATGAATTTAATAAATAAAAATGTACGCTTTCCTGCTATAGTTATATTAAATTGTAATAATATTTCACAATTGATGCAGTGCATGCAGACGAGCAATGATTGTCAGAGATCAAATTTGAATAAGAAATAAGAAATTATATTCAAATGTAGCAAATTTGTTTCAAGACAAGTAAATTTAAGTATTAATATGCAAAGTATTGTATCTAACAGATGAAGTTTGTGAATATCAGAGTACAGAGAAGGAAAGGCCCAAAAGAAGAAAGTTATTTGCAGAATGCAAGGAGAGGAAAAAGTGAAGAAGCAGCAGAAGAAGCCGCGAGTATTCTGAAACTAAACATTTATATGCTGTGCCTACGTAACAGGAAGGGACTAGGGAAAGTATCTATTGAAGTTCTTTGTACTTCTCTTGCAACCAGTTAATGATGTACTCAAGACAAAATGTACCCAAGCAGGTCTGATTAGGTCACCATGGTCCATGTAAGACACATTGAATAACTTAATAGGCAATTTTGGGTTTAACACCTTTAAGACCTGTAAGAGAATATCCCAGATATTGCATTATCTCATGTCTGCAGAGACATAATTTGATACCAAGGTACATCATGTAATCAATTCTGATGGAAAACACACCCGGTCACCTCAATCTTACAGCACAGAAGAGGCACAAAAGATCTTACATTTGAGAATAAACAAACATATCTGAGTTTATGGTAAAATATATGTAAATGACTAAAGAAATCAATAGCTATGTTTCCATCCAAAGTTGCAAATTTAACTTATGCATAATAAAGCGAATAAAACACCGTTTCCATCCAGAGAGTCGAAGAGAGCAAAATTGTCACTTCCTGATAAACTGGCTCTTAATATCACTAAAAAAAGTAGGAGAAGCCACTGTATATAATCATTTTATACAGGCAAAACACAATAAACATGGTCATGTTATCTTGCTTTCGGAGGCGGATGCCTGCTGTTTAGCAACGCGGTCGTGTAAGACAGTTATGAAAAGCATTTCAGAATGACCAAAACAGCGTTTCAGATACTGTGCAACGAGATCTGTCCACTGGTTATTCCAGTTATGCCGTTCCATCGCGCATTGTCACGACTTTTTTATGTGCATAGAGGAATTTATTCAGTAAATGTTTTTCCATCATAGTTCATGCACGCTTTCTTATCAGATAGAAAATATATCTGACTCAATTAAGAGCATAAGATACTTGGCACTTTTTTAGAATTTGTGCACATTTTTGCCATTTCCATCTAGCATTTTTTATGTGATATCCCAAAATGCGCATAAAATAGGTGGATGGAAACATAGCTACTAACATGTAAAAGAATAATCATGCAACACAAGGAATATAAGGATTAATGAGGATTAAAGGAATACATGGCTATCCATGACTAAATTCATAAAGAAAAGGAAACATTAATAAAATAAATGAATAAAATACATCAATAAAATTGAATTGAATTAAAATGAAATAAATTTGAATATAAAAAGAATCAAATACATTAACAATATTACAATTTTACTGTATTTTTGATGAAATATGCTGCCTTGGTAAGCATTAGAAATTTCTTCCAAAAACATAAAAAAGTCCTATCTCAAACTTTTGAATATTAGTGTGTATATTAATATTAATATAACAAATAATATATCACATACAAATCATATTATTATTATTACAAAATATAGCCAATTAAGCAAAAAATATATGTATTTTTTATAATAATTATAATTTTTTTTTTTAATTATTATTATTTTTCAGCTTTTAAAATGGTTCATCTGACATCGTCTTTCTTAAGGGGCCGTTCACATATCACGCCTTTTGCGTGCTCAACTTCGTTATTTCAAATGTAGGCGCGTGGCAAGTGCGCTCATAATGGAAGCAACGCGGTTGCGACGCACATGCGGTGTGTTTTCAAGGCGCAGCAAGATTAAAAATTCTCAACTTTTTCAGAATGCCGCAAGTGCAACGCAGGTCATGTGACAAGAACCAACCGATCAGCTACGGCCTTTTCTATAACAAAACAGCTGATCTTAGCTGTACAGGGTGGTTTTTATTTCTCATCTCCATAAATATATCTAGTAGTAGAGCTAATGCAAGAGGTAGAAATCAATTTATCCTTCGCTGAAACTTCCTAGTCGTAGTAGAGAGCGCAGTTCATGGTTGCATATCAATGACAGATGCCACGGGAGCGGAAATGCTTTGGAAAGAAGGAGAAAGTGCCGCGACGCTTTCCAAACGTTTTTAGACGCGACATGTGAACAACCCCTAAAGTGGCATTTTACTAACCTGACCGCAGACAGGTCCTTGAAGCAGTCAAATGTGGAGCATGTTTGTTGTATATGCTCAAATTATGTATGTGAGAGCAGCATGCCGGTTTTCAAAAGCTCTTTAGAGTGTCATGCGGCCATTACTTTAGATTCACTTATTAAAGAATAATTGAGATGAACGTCTCCAATCAAGCACAAACATGACCCTCATTTGAAATTGATCTTGAAATTGGATTAGTTGTCTTTCAGTGCCATTTTTAGCTGTGCGTTCAGTATGAATTCATCTCTAAAGGGCTGCTCGAGCCAGCATATCTGCCCCAAAGGCCTGGTCCCATTGTACAAGCAGGTAAATGATTATGGATTTTAGTGTCCGGACTCAGATTTAGACAATTACGGCTGACGCGTTGAGCTGAATAGATATGAGGCTCAATGTCTGCTGAAGATGTATGAAAGCCCCGTTCCTGTTTCAGCCAAGGAGAATGAGTTGAATGCTGAGTTTATTTGACTTATCCTTTCAGGATAATGTATGTAGCAATGGCAGTGGGTTTAATTTAGTCCTTCAGCTATCACGTAATGTTTTGAACTCTTATGAACCTCTTTCCACATAATTTGCCTGCTGCAGTTTTAGGGTGTGATTGTGTCATCACAGTTAGATATTTAATGTGACGGTTAAATGATTAATGCCCTTTTTGAATTGCATCTGCAAACACATCTAATGGGATTTTATTTTTTTCCCTCCAATAGGTAAATGGGACAGAAATTGAATATGAATTTGAAGAGATTACATTAGAGCGGGTAAGTGTCTGTCTCTCTCTCAAACAGTACACATCCATACATGCGGTAACCGCAGGCACATATTAGGCACATGTCATATTTTATGCTAGTGTGGATTCTTCCGCCTGGTAATTCAATCATTCACAGCTTGGCTTGGGAGCATGATCTTGAAACGTATAACCATAAAACATGACCAGTCACGGAACGAGCTTAGCCTGTGATTAGTAATGACTTTAAATGGGAGATCATTTAATTTAATGATGATTGTGTTTTAGTTTTGTCTAGTCATTGTGTGGGAAAGCTCTTGGGAAGGGAATTTGCCTGACCAAAATATCAATCAATTTATTATAACATATGATAAATTGAATATAACTAAATAAAATTAAATGCTGATCTTTTAAAACCATGTATATTTAGTTAATAAAATGTCTCAAAATGATTTATGACTGTATTTATTCATACATACGCGTATATAATACATAATATATACAAGCTCCATAGAAAGTAATACTGAAGATTTAATTCACACAGATATCACTGAACCCTCTTAATTGGGCCACTGTATGTGTTTTATTTACAAGTGAAAGCCTGGAGTGCACAGTGGAGGCAGTGTGAGAGAAAGAGAGAGAGAATTAGACGGCTGCAGATGACATTCTGGCAGCTGCAATCGGATCCACATGACTAGACACAGAGCACGGACAATAGCAAAGGTCAACTAGACCAGAGGGAGCACAGATTTGTCCGACCCTGGAGCCGTGAGGCAGAGAGTGTATGTTCAAGGCTCTCTGCAGACTCAACTGAGATTGCAAGTTGGAAAATTGGTTACAAACTGAAGCGATAACTCTGCTGCAAGGGCCTGATCTGTTATTGTCACTAATCTCTCTCTCTTTCTCTCACTCACATATCCTGATGCTGATGATTTGGTGTTGCCTTTTTATATTTACTTGGGCTGCCTCCGACTTAAGATTTTTCTAGTCGACTAGTAGTTGGGGGGTCTATTCTGCGCTCAAGCACACACATAAAGCTTAAAAAGCATAAAAGTAATGATTATGAATGTGTCAGAAAAATAGCAAGCAGATATTTTAATTGTTTATTAATAAACTAGTGTTTTCTGAGTCAGTGTCGGTTTTAAAGATGAAGTTGACTATGCTTACTCGCCATATAGTGGACTCGCCTTTAAAGAGAAACGTATTTGTTTTCTCTCAAAAGTAAAGATTTCAAGCTTTCTATAGATATAGTTATCATGTCTGTGAGGCAAGTAGCCTCAAGTTTCAGTTCATTTTTGTGACTCGCTCCAGTTCACAGAGACTGAGACGGCAGAAAGCTCATCCAGTTAGTTTTCTTTATTTTACAAAAGCACGTTTTGTTGATATTGTGAGTTTACTCAAATAAAAGTAGACCCTTTACAGTTTCGAATGATGTATTACTCTTGACCAAAAATGACTGAGTATTTTACATTGTTTCTGCTGTTTTCAGGAAAAAATGCAAGTGATCACGTCGACGCCTCGATGTCAAGAAGTGTCTATACTTTAGCTTCCGCATTCCACACAAACATTTGGATATATGTCTAATAATAGCTCACATTTATTTATCTAGGTTAACATTAAAGTGAGCAGCCATGTAAAGTTGCTACTACTTACGTTTCAAATGATAAGCCATATTTGAGGTCGATGAATGATAGATGAACGTTTGGATTTCCTGCCCAACACACTGTAATTACCACAAGGATCGGTCCTTAACGATCTGTCCTTCACCACTTCCCGTCCTTTTTTTCCCTTGAGACTAACCGACTGATAAAATTTTGGTCATCTATGCCTCTTCTCATCGACTAATGTTTAGTCGACTATTAGAAGGCAACCCTAGTATTTACCTTGACTTTACATTTGCTGTTCTATAAAGCAGGTCCAAACTCTTAACATAATCAGCAAAGATCTCAGCAAAGATTAATTCTCCTCACAATCCAGTTTGAAGCTTAAAAGCGTGTGTGTTAAACTGAGGCAGCACCCTGGAGATTTCCATCATAAACACGTCACTTCAAAATATTAGCCTGTTAGTCTATTTACGTCTCAGAGATGTTAAATGTGGCTCTAGCCCACGGTTACGACAGGTTTTGTTTTGTGAGTTTGTGCTGCTCAGAGGTGATTGCCGTGCCAAACTAAACACTGATGAGTCATGGGTAGCAAAGAGCACCTCTTACAAAAATAACGTTACGCTTCTCTCTTTCTATTCAGTTTGTTGTGGTTCTATTATTCAGACTCTTTTCACTGAGGCAAAGGACTAATAAAAGACCTATACATCTTACATATTCCTGTGTGTGTCTCCTCAGGGTAACTCAGGGTTGGGGTTTAGTATAGCAGGCGGTACAGATAACCCTCACATCGGTGATGATCCCGGGATCTTCATCACGAAGATCATCCCTGGGGGAGCAGCGGCTGAAGACGGCAGACTCAGGTGGGCCGGTGTGTCGTAACATCCTTCTGTGCATGCATATTTTGCATACCATTTGAGGCTTAACATTAAAATGAAATCAAAATTGACACTACATACAGGGTTTCTGCAGGTCCTAAAAAGGTCTTAAAAAGTCTTGATTCGCCCTTACACAAATTAGTACCTTAGAAGGTCTTAAATCAGGGCAGAAAGTATTAAATTGGCATTAAATGTTGCATGCATTGCAAAAAAATATATCTTCCTCAGTATTTTTGTCCTGTTTTCCCAATACAAATATCTAAACATCCTTAAATCAAGATACATGTACTTGAGATACAAATGTTAAATTATGTGTTTATGACTAAAACAAGAATGAATATGTGTCAATGAGTTATGAAAACTTCCCTTTGTATTAAGTAGATTTGAGCCCACTGGCAGATATTTGTTCTTGTTTTAATCATCTTTTTGATCAATTTTACTGAAAACAAGACTTCGTATTTTATGTCATATTGTATCTCCAGTAAATGCATATTGATTTAAGAATCCTTAGACATTTGCACTGGAAAACAAGACAAAACTACTGAGGAAGAACATCAGGTACAGTAAATGTTATTTCCATATTCTAATGGCTGGTGGCAGAGCAATTTAATTTTTTTATGAATTAGTATTGGATATCTGTTGGAAGTGTTGCTAATCCAACTCAATGTTGTTCTCCCTAGACATTTACATTTAAAATACATTGACATATTGAGTTCCCTTCAATTTATTTTTTATCTTCTATGGCATTGCTGCAAAAACACCCTTTTGGAACCTTTATTTCTAAGAGTGTGTAATGCAAACAGTGGTCTCAGACTTTTTTGACTATTATATGTTCATTATGGAAGTGTTAATGAGTTGTGGACAGTTTTATGGTGATTTGAAAAATTGTGATGTATTAATGGATTGTCAGAGAAAATAATATTGTGTTTCTTACTAAAATGAAGATAAATTCAGTAGATCACTAGGCAATTTTCTTTTTCAAGACATAATGATCTCGCTTATTGCGCTGGCTTCGTAGAGCAATCTCTGTCTTCCTCCCTCCCTCGCTCTCTTTCCTTCCTCCCTCTTTCCCTCTCCCTGCTGTAAATGATTGAAACTGGGCTGTTTATCACAGTCCTAATGTCTCTCTGGAGAGCTGAAGTACCTGAAGTTTTCTGCTGACTGCCACACACTCTGACCGCGAGGTACTTTAAAAAATTTACCATCTGCGAGGTCTGAGGTGAATTGTGTGGATATAACGAATGGACCTGACCAAATCACTTTCGGAAAATGTCAATCTTCTACGGGGTAAAAACAAACAAGTATGCATAATACATTTTATGTTAAATTAAGATTCAAACATTCTTTTCCTGATTTTGTGAGCATTACTTTTTAAACAAACTTGAAATTTTTGCAAAACTGTACAGAAAGGAAAAGTTGTAATTGAGAATAATGAAATTAAAGGGATAGTTCACCCCAAAAAATTTAATTCTCTCTTTATTTACTGCATAACTTTTTGTCTTTTGAGGAACATACAAGCAGATATTTTCAGAAATGTCTGAATGTTTTTTTGTTTGTTTGTTTTTTTTTTGTCCAGAAAAGTCAATAGGCACCAATACTATTAGGTTATCAACATTCTTTAAAAAAATCTTCTTTTGTGTTTCACAAAATAAAAAGTCATGCAGGTTTGTAACAACATGAAGGTGAGTAAATGAATTTTCATGTGTGAGTAAACACAGCCTTTAAATGGAGAGCAAATTTTCTCATATTTTTATACTGAGAAAAAGGCCATTGTTATCTCTCACATTTCCCTCTAGATTTTCAAAAAAATAAATAAATAAATAAAATGTAAATACCTCAACGATGTCTCAACCCTTGCCCAGATTTTGCAATCAAACGTCTTAGATAAATATGAATATAAATATTTTTCATCAAATTCTACCAATACCAAATGATCTGAGTGATGCTGTGCGCATTCATTTTACAATTTTCATTTGTTTCTATTTTTTATGTCTCCCAAGAATTTTCAACAATATTTCAGAGCTCATTTAAGTCTCCTGAGCTTCGAAAGAGAATTCTTTGAGCAATAAGATTTTCCTGTAGCTATTTCTGAACAGGTTGATGGTTTAATTGATATTGGTGAGTTGTAGAGTTTCTATTCCTAGCTGGATGCGTTTGAGATTCATGTCAGGCCGGATCAGGAGTTGATTGAGAGGGTTGTTTTATTATAGGGAAGCATAATTAGATTGTGCTGGAGAGCTAGCAGATCTTCCTGTGTTTTGTATGCATGTGTGTGCGGCGCCCCGAACAGCAGCTGCGTGTGACAGCCCCATCTGAGCCTTTCGCCCTGCTCTGCTCCATGACTTGGCTGTTTTCTTTTATCCTCTGTCTCTCAGTCAGGTCTGTCAGAGCTTTGAGCATCACCAATCCTCCTCTTGCTAGTTCTCTCCTGGCAAGATGCGCCACTTCAGCATTCTGTATTCTGCAAACGTCTTTCCATTCCCCTTCCCCATCCACCCCATATTCTGCATTCTCTCTTTTAAAAGAGTAAGACACTTTGAACATTCACCAATAAGCTGTGATAGATTTATCGTGAGTTGGAGGTGAACAGCATTTAGAGAAGCAATTACTCCCCCAGCTCTAACCTTGTTTGACTTTGAGAGCGTTGGAAGCAGAACGGGCTCCAGAAAAAAGGAACGGCAAGTTGCATCAAATATTCTAGATTGGATGTAGCACACATATGATCAGGCTTTATTGAGCTGGACAGGGATCAGTGGCAGGGACAAGCCATTAAATCTACAAAAACATCTAACCTTTCATTGAGGGAAAAGAATTGAAAGTGGAGGGGAAATCACATTATGAAATAAATGTTTTTCTCCGAAACACATTGGCCACAGCTATTGCTGGAGAATTGCAGAGATTAGTTTAGTCTTGAGTCTCAGAAAGTCTAAAAAAAATGATAAAACAGCACCTACATCCCCACAAGTTGTTCGAAAAGGTTTCAAGAAAAATCCTCAGCGCTCATCCAGAAACAATCTCCAGCATATTCAGTTGTCAGACAAGACAACTTCAAACGGGACCAGCTTCTATGGTTTGATGAAACTAAAAAAGAGCTTTTTTGCAGCAAACTCACCAGATGGGTTTGGTGCACACATGGATAAAAAGTACCCCATGCCCATGGTTAAATATACTGCTGGATCTTTAATTTTGTGGGCCTATTTTTCTGCTGGAGGTCCTGGACATCTTGTTCAGAGACATGGTGTCATGGATTCTATCAAATACCAGCAGATAAAAAATCAAAACCTGACCACTTCTGCTAGAAATCCAGTAATGGGCCGTGGTTAGATCTTCCATCAGGACAATAATCCAAAAAAAACCATCAAAACCAACACACAAAAATGTCATTGTGGCCAACGTGTTTTGGAGCAAAACATTTATTTCATAATGTGATTTCCCTCCACATTCAATTCTTTTCCTTCAATGAAAGGTTAGATTTTTTGCTAATTTTATGAATTAAAGATCAAAAGGATAAACAATGCAGATTTATTTTTACAGTCATCTTTGATCATATTTATCAAGGGTACCAACAATTTTGTCCACATCTGTGTGTGTGTGTGTGTATATATACATTATATGATAATGGTCTTATTTACGCAAATGCTTTTGAACAATCTATAGATGTATATATGTATATATACACACACACACACTACTGGTAAAAAGTTTGGGATAATTTTGAAAGGAGTCACTTATGCTCAACAAATGCTGCATTTATTTTATTTGATAAAAAACACAGTAAAAACTGATTTATTGCTGCTGTTTTTAGTTCACCCAAAAATGAAAATTCTGTCATTTATTACTCACGCTCATACCGTTCCACACCCATGAGTCCTTGGTTAATCTTCGGAACGCAAATTAAGACATTTTTGTTGAAATCTGATGGCTCCGTGAGGCCTGCATAACCAGCAATGACATTTCCTCTCTCAAGATCCATAAAGGTACTAAAAACATATTTAAATCAGTTCATGTGCGTACAGTGGTTCAATATTAATATTATAAAGGGCTATGCAGGCCTCACTGAGCCATCGGGTTTCAACAAAAATATCTTAATTTGTGTTCCAAAGTCTTACGGGTGTGGAACGGCATGAGGGTGAGTAATAAATGACATTATTTTCTTTTTTGGGTGAACTAACCCTTTAACATACCCATCATCATCATCATGGTTGCCATGGGCATCATGTTAAACTAAATTGAGCTGCTGAACATTATTCAGCTATATAGTGACTCTGTTGGGTATATACACGTGTGTGCGTTTGTGCATGTGTGTGTGTGTGTTCATGGTTTAGTTTCAGTGTGTGTTCTTGTGTTTGCTGGGTCTCAGCTGCTCTATGTGAGCATGCCCCAGGAGGCGGCTGTCCTTGGACCACAGGCTGCCATGATCTGGAACTCTCTGCAGGAGGCTCACCACACACCAAGGACTCCAGAAAAACTCACTTCACTGCTTTTATTTCTCTCCGCAGAGTGAATGACTGTATTTTGCGTGTGAACGAAGCAGATGTCTCGGAGGTGTCTCACAGTAAGGCAGTAGAAGCTCTGAAAGCAGCCGGATCGATCGTTAGGCTCTATGTGCGCAGGAGGAGACCGATGCTGGAGACCGTCACCGAAATCAAACTCATAAAAGGACCAAAAGGTTTCAAATTTACAATTACCATAAAACCCATGTGTTACCTGAGCTGTTTGTCACCGTTTACATTAGGGATGCGTCACGATGGCTGCTCTGCAAAAAATCATTTTTATTTTAGTATTTTTCTTTCGTGGTTTTGCACATTCCTAGTTTGCATCCAATATATATTTTTTTCTTTCTGCTGTTATAAAAGAAAATAGGCTATTACTCATGTACATGTTCACTAGGATGCAAAGACAAATGGAAAACAAATCAAGATTTGAAACTCCACTGAGCCCGAGAGTTATCACGTCCTCTTTGTTGGTTGTTGTTTGGGTGGAGCAATAAACAGAACTATATCCTGAGAAAGACACTGCTTTGATGCATTATTCAGAGTGCATAGAGGAAGACGCATCACACATACACACACCCACAGCACAAATTTGAAGGAAGAGCTTCGGGCACCATAGACACTCTGTATCCAAAACACCATTAACACACTCTACAACGCTTGTTTTCTCCTCTAGGAAACTAAGGAACTAGATTATGCTTGAGGAAAGTGCATGTATAGTTTTTGCTCTGAGAAAGTTTTGAGTACTGTTTCATACTAAAAGTTAATATGACACTGTACATTAATAACATTGTTTCTAATTCAGGGACTGACAGGTATGATAAATTAGAGGTAAATGTTGTCACTGCATCTATGGGGACACAGCTAACACTTTGGATTTGTCCTTTGTTAAAATCCCATAGGGCTCGGCTTCAGTATTGCGGGTGGTGTGGGAAACCAGCACATCCCGGGTGATAACAGCATTTATGTCACTAAAATCATCGATGGGGGTGCTGCGCAGAAGGACGGACGGTTACAAGTTGGAGACAGACTGCTTATGGTACGTCTCATTATTTTATTTTATTTTATTAGTTTAAAATTAAATTAAAACATTTAAAATTGTTTTAAATTATCGGTTTAGTTTCATTTAATTTTATTTAATGGTTTCATTTAAGTTTAATTTTTATATCAGTTTTAATATTTTATGGCTGCCAAAGTCAGTGCTCTCATTAATATAATTTAAAAATGTTTAATTGTGCTAAATTTCCCAGCATATTATAGTGTCATTTTAAATGCAGGTTGTTTTGTAAAATAGCATGTATCTAAAACAAACTAAAATTAATTTGTGGCTTTTTTTTTTTTTTTAGTCATGAAAATTTATTTTAGTTTAGTTTCAGGTTTTCCCAGTCAGTTTTTGGAAATTTTACGTTAATTTTACTTCTATGTGTAATATTTTTGATGATTGAAGTTAAAATTAGGGCTGTCGAGTTAATGCGGTAATTTAATTAAATAGTTATGAAAAAAATGTATTAACGCATTTAATGCAACTGCCCCAGACTGTAGGTCTTTTCATTCATTTGATGGTGACGAACATGATGCAAGGCAACAACTCACTGCGTGATGAAGCTTATAGAATGTAGTTAGAATGACCCTAGAATTCAAGATATCAGGGCAAAAATGCCCCTGTATGAGTTTTTGTCTCGTTTTTATATTATACGATATAGTTAAGCAATATCACACTAGCAACGAGTGGAATATCACACTAGTGCTGGTTTTGTTCCGAAAAGCAGGAGTGCAAATGTGATATTGATTTCAGTTCAACAAAGAAGTAGTTAATATTTTGTTATGTTTTAGACACAATATTGTCTGTTTTTGTTACTTATAAAGCCATAGCAGAACGATTATGCATCTCCGAGCAACACTGCAGTGTTTCTGAATGAATTTGCGTTTTGAACGAATTGAGTGAACCAATGATTCAATGGCCCCTTCATAAAGAGAGCCATTTACTTTATTCCTGAATGAATCATTGAACGAATCAAATGAATGAATGACTTAATGACTTAGTCATTTAGACATTTACCACCACCTACTGGCCGTTTTAGTTTATTATTTAGAGTATTATTTAATTAAAAAAGTATATTTCATGGCCATTGTAGCCTAAACGGTTATGTGTAGTAAATTCTATGTTGAATCAAATTTATTTGAATCAGATTTCTTTTTTTTTTTAAGCTACTTTTTGTAGTTATCTTTTAGGGGTAATTTGTCAGCCAAATTTGATGTGCGATTAATTTGTGATTAATTCGATTAATTAATCACCACATTGTGCAGGCTAATTAATTAGATTTAAAAAAATGAATAGCTTGACAGCCCTAGTTCAAATACTACTTCTATCACAATTTAATATGCAGAGACAATTAAGAAATCCATTTGTAAGTTTATTTCCCACATAAGTGTTTAAGCAGCTCGAAATGGCAAACTTATCTCATCCAACGGCATCAGTGATTTCTGGGTGTTTCATGCAACAACAATAAAAATCACTGACCAAACACATAGAAGCAGCCCTCAGAGATGTTTGGGAATGAGCTGCATCCATAGTTGGCTGATTACATTTCTGAAGCTTCGCTCTAGTGTCAGTGTCAAACTCCATTGCTTTTAATCCAGGGGGGTTGTTAAACTCTTTAAGACTGAGTTTGATTTAATTTGCAAGATCAGTGCTGTGTGTAATCCACTGGGCAGGACACATTTGGCAGCGCTGATTCGCCATTGACCACTAGAGCATAACTGTTTACGTAACTCTGGATTGCCCTCTTAACACTCCCTGCTTGTTTTCTCTTTTGCCCAGGTGAATAACTACACTCTAGAAGAAGTGACCCATGAAGAAGCAGTGGCCATATTGAAGAACACGTCAGATGTGGTATACCTAAAGGTTGGGAAACCCACTAGTGTCTATCTCTCAGACCCCTATGGGCAGCCTGATATCACACACTGTGAGTTATTCTTACCACATTTCACACTTTATTATGTCATACATATGCTTAACCCAGAATAATGATTTAGAAATGTAAAAAATGATGTGGAAATTTTCATTTTCATTCAGTCGTTCAAGCTATTGATTTATTGGTTGTTATATTGATTGGCATTTTGATTAAACAATTTATACTGTAATATACACGCTCTCTCTTTCTGTGTCTCTACAGCATTCTCGCCCGCAATGGAAAATCATATCTCTTCCCCCGGTAATAACGGCACTCTGGAATATAAGTCCAGTCTTCCGCCCATCTCCCCCGGTCGATATTCCCCCCTGCCCAGGCACTTGCTGGGGGAAGAGGACATTAACAGGTTGGATGGTTTTTCCTTCCTACGGTAATTCCCTCCCTCTCTACCAGATGCCACTGCCCACAGGTAGACTGTTTAGCCCCCTTCCCCCATGTGTCCTGTGGAAAATCCGAAACACAATCAAAAAGCGTCATCACACCTAGTGATGGGATTGTTTTAGGATTTACTGTCCCATCCTTACTCCCTCCCGTCCTGTTAGTTCTGTACTGTTTTATGTTCCTGAATTTTTAGTGGTATATGTTTGTTGTGAATTTACAGAACAACATAGGCTCCATCTACATTTTTGTAAAACTCCCAAAACGTACCTATGCTTACAACTCAGTGCAGTTTCCAGCTGAATTGAACACTCGTGACAGTAAAACGCCAACAAATTTATTTTCACACAAATTATGATTACATGGGTAGATTATCAGTTAATAAAGACATATTTGCACAGTTCCTTACAAAGTACTACGTTATGATTTGAAAACATGTTTACCATGATTTGTAAGAGAGTACATTTTGATGTGCACGTCACATAATTAGCTCAATATGTATGGCTCTTCTGATGTAGTAAACTTGCTCGGTAGCTCACCTGGTACAGAATTGCACTTGTGATGAGGTGTACTCGGGTACGACTCCCATGTAGCGCGAGTCATGTTAAAAGAGCTCAAAGACTTAATGGCATGATTGTTTCAGCATTGCTTTTGTTAAGACTATCGGATAGGTTTAGGGTACGTTATTTTTAGTGCCATTTTATTTCTGCTGCAGTACATACAACATCTAACGTTATAAAAGGTTGCCAGATTCATCTGTTTCAGATAAAACTGAATGTTTTTAGCACCACTAACTGGACATTTCATTTTGAAAATTACATGAAACATGCAAGAAGCAATCCAATATCATTTTGTGAAAATGTCGGGACAGGCATGTTTTTCCAGTGAGCCTGGGCTGGTACAGAATATCTTTAGTCCCGTTCACACAGTATGTTGATCCCAGAAAATTGCTAGAATGTCTTCTTTCTTGAACCAAAATCAGATGATCCCGGGACACATTATCCGTGTATTTTCCGGAATCTCTGTATGAAAGGGACTTATAGCCCTATAGAGACTGAGTAGGCTTTTTTTTGTATTTGAGTCGATAACAACCCACCTAGAGCACCTTATCAACCACATGGCATGATTTTATTACCAAAAAAGGGCAGAATGACTTTAATGATTCAAACTCATAAATCTGATGATATCAGCGTGTGCCGACAGCATGAGCTTGTTTTTGCGCACTGGCTTGTTTTTAAGAGTGTTTTGGGAGACATATGTTCAGGACTGCAGGGCTAGGGATGTGTTTGGTTCACTGCAATGCAACCTGAACCTCCGAGTGATGTGAATACTGAGCATCATCCCTGGAGTTTTCTAGAAAAGAAAACTAAAGCACACAGTCAGAACTGAATCTGTGGACATAACGAACTCCCTAGGAACTTTGAATTCAGAATAGCAAATAACGTCACAACAGACTTCGGTTTTGATTAACTTGTCATGCCCTCTTTCTGCCGGCTGGATTCTTGATGTGTTAATGGACCCTGTGGTTGTTTTGGGCCTCTGAGGCTTTTGATTGCAGGGGTATGAATGTCTAGCGATGACAGCATTTGGGGCTGTTGCCTCTCGGACACGTGTTGGACGTGTTGTAGCTAAACCAGAATCCCAGAATTCCACTAGCCTTATTGGCTTATGGCCATGTTCCCCGTAATAAGCTTAATCTAACCACAGGGGAAAGTCCTTTTGTTTTCCTGCAAACCCCGAGTATTTTTTAGACTAATAACTAATTACTAAATAAATACCCAAGTTCAACTTGCCACTGTAATATCTCAACAGTGTTTTACTTTAAACGGATGATGTTGTTAATGTGAAACATAGTTAATGGCACCCTGCTGTGAAAAATTCCCAGTTTCTCAGTGAGTGCAAAACGTGCATGCAAACAAAGGGTGTTTGACCTTTCCTTGAGGTGAGTGAGATTAAACCTCCTCCTCTTTGCCAGGGTAAGAGGTTTACATGGTCCGAGAGTCTGAGGAACCTTCATCTTCCCTGTGTTTTCCACAGGAGAATTGAGCACTCTGAGAAAATCAAAGGTCTGGATGAAGATTATAATATGGAATGGCAGAATGTAGCTGCTAATATCTTTTTTTTAAATTCAGAGGCTCGGGAATTGATTGCAAGTGAAATATGGAATGGGGTGTTTCATGTGGATTTGCATAACAAATTTGAACTTATGTCATGGCTCACAAGTTGAATAATTAATTAGGTGTGACATTAGGCAGATGTTCTGGGGGGAGGATGAACATGTTTTTGTACATGTCTGTGTCATCTTGGTTTAGGGGAAATGGAGTGTGCAGATATAGGGTGTGTAGGAGTTGGTTATGTTGCAATAATCGGTGACGCACAGCATAAGACCCCTGTTATATTATGGGAGGGTACAAATGCACACACACATACACCGTAATATTATACACAAAATGTTAAAAACAGTTGCAAATACTTTACAACTGTGAAGCTTTAGGACAGCAAACACATACACATAGCCTAGTCGTTCAGTCACCATGAATAATTACAGCTTCAGAAATAGAACATTCCACACTCACATCATGTACATACACACTCAGAAGTGCTACCTTGGGCCAGTGCTCAATTATTACTAAGCTCACCTTTAATGAACTGGACATTCATAATTATTAGATGTGTGGTCAGGAAGTTTATGAATTACATAGTTCAGCAAACTATGTGGTTTGTTGCTGTGTGGTCGCTGACCTTAAAAAGATAGTTCATCCAAAAATGAAAATTCTGTCATCATTTATTCACCCTCAAGTTGTTCCAAACCTGTATGAATTTTTTTTTTTCTATAGCTGAACACAAAAGAAGATATTTTGAAGAATGTTGGTGACCAAACAGTTGATGGGCCCCATTGACCTGCATAGTATTTTTTTCCTCTCTCCATACTATGGAAGTCAGTGGGTACCAAAGTAGGACATGTTCTTGCATCACAATCCTTGTTGGTCATGGAAAGACAATCAACCATCTTCCAGCGTAGTTTTAACCAGTGTTTCTCAACCTTTTCGACTCCAAGGCTGCCCTAAATTTTTGAATGGTAGTATATTACATTATTATTGCAACCCACTTGGAAGTTAGCTGATGCCCCCTAGTGGGCTCCCTGGTCCTAAACCCACCCCTAAATAAAGCCATTTGCCTGTCCCAGAGGTGTAAAGTACTTGAGTAAATGTAATTAGTTACTGTACTTAAGTATCTTTTTGGCTACTTTGTTGTTGTACTTAGTATCAAATATATTGGCAATTTTTACTCTCTACTTGACTACATTTTTGAGCAAGTAAATGTACTTTTTACTCCACTACATTTGTGATGAGTAATGCAATTACAAATTACATTTTTCATGGCAGCTAACTTTTTCTGCAGCAGTTTGTTTCTGATATAAAGAAGCAATATCGCCATCTAAGGGCATTGAAGGTACTATATCTTGTGCATTTTGCCTTTACTCCCCCAAAACCTGTCAACAAGGCTACTTTACGTGAATGTGAGTTCATTAGCAGGTAGTTGCTGATCACAGGTGTTTGATTTATTAGATGAGGAAATGACTGCAGCTGGTGATGAGGCTCAAACCAGCACATACAGTAGACTTCGACTACTTAATTTTACTTAACATTGTTTTATTTATCCGCTATATTGACAAGACTGATTTGAAGGATATTGGTTTACTTATGACCACTTGAGCTTAACTGAGACTTGAGAGTTTGTAGACATTTAAAAAGCTGTTGTGTCAACCTTGATTTATTGCAATATTGAGGTGTTCAGTTTTATTTTGATTTTAGAAAATAAACTTGATTTCTCATGTTAAAATCAGATATTTTAAGACTTTTACTCAAGTTGTATTGGAATTGGTTACTTGTAACTTGTAGTGGAGTCATTTTTGATGCAAGGTATCAGTACTTTTACTCAAGTATGGTTTTCAGTTATTCTTTACACCTCTGGTCTGTCCACACGGAATGAGAAATTTCAGAAGGTATTGTTGTTTAATGCACAGTTATGAGGAGCAGGATTTTAGACTAGTGAGATTTCACAATAGGCAGGGTTAACCAGTACAACAGATTAATGTATTATGCACTATATTGTTCCAGAATCATCAACATATAAACCATCATCGATATTCATCCATAAATGTGCTACTTAAGTAAATCGGTCTTGGTTCGTGATTGGTTTGTGGTTCTCTATATGTAGCGTGAGTGGGTGACGCTAGCCTGTTCCTAATTCTATCTCTGTGCCTTGCCGTCAGTGTGAAGGGCCCGAGGGTTTGTGCCGTGCTTGATAATAAGGGTTTTGTCATGGTTTTATTTAGCCCTCTGTGACCCTGTATTAAGGGCAAGGAGAAGGAAAGAACTGCATATGTGAAAAATGTGCAGAAGCCAGACACACAGCGAGAGAGGAAAGACACACTGAGTAGAAGATATGATGAGAACTGTATATAGAATGATAAAGAGACAAGGGGGTTGAATGAAGGTAAGGTAAAAGAGGGTCTGTCAGTCATCTCTGATCAAGACAAATAACAAGCCAGCATCACATGATGCAGAGCGAAGAGAGAAAGAGGTCCAGTGAGGAAGCTGTCAGAAATATATTCCACTCGCTTTATCTTCAGTATGTCTAATGTAGCCTTGCATCCGCAATAAGATCTCCTCTCTCTTACCCACAACCAGACGCTACAAATTAGCTCACTGAAACTTGCAGGAAATGTTAGAGCCTAGTGATTTACGCACATGTTTCAGATGCATCGAGCCTTGCTGCTCATGT
This sequence comes from Megalobrama amblycephala, assembly GCF_018812025.1. Classification (NCBI taxonomy): domain Eukaryota; kingdom Metazoa; phylum Chordata; class Actinopteri; order Cypriniformes; family Xenocyprididae; genus Megalobrama; species Megalobrama amblycephala. The sequence continues at coordinate 50,392,856 of NC_063045.1, forward strand.
GGGAAATGCAGGTTTGAATCCTGCATGTGTAATGTGTACCGATCCCATTTCCGAAAATGTATGTCAATAAAAGTAGCAAAAGGATTGATTAGGTGTATAGGAATGGCATCTCTACTTTTTCAGTAGACAGTTGGTGCAGGTGTTCTATACTACATATACTACCTTTCAAAAGTTTTTGGGATCAGGAAGATTTTTTTTTTATGTTAAAACTTATGCTCACCAAGGCTGCATTTATTTAATCAAAAATACAGTAAAACTGTAATATTGTGAAATATTGTTACATTTTAAAATAACCATTTTCTATTTTATTTTATTATATTTTACAATGTAGTTTATTCCTGTGATGGCAAAGCTGAATTTTCAGCATCATTACTCCAGTTTTCAATGTCACATGATCATTCTAATATGCTGATTTGGTGCTCAAAAAACATTTCCTATTATTATCAATGGTGAAATCATTTGCACTGCTTAATATTGTTGTGGAAACTTTGATTTTTTGATATTTTATTTTTATTTAATGTGCCCTTGCTGAATAAAAGTAATAATTTCTTACAGAGCCCAAACTTTTGAACAGTAGTGTATCTGGCTTTACATTCAAATATTTGGAGTTGGTATGTTTGTGTGTCAAATCCAGTTGTATTGTATAAGGGGGCTTGTTGTGTTGTCATATTTGGTTTTGTCCTGAATTCTGTTGGTGTCTGTTTTGTTTCTGCATGCTACATGTAACAAGTACTGAATACATTTCCGCTGTTTTGAATATACATTTTAACATATAATTTCACTAAAAAATGTCTTCATGCTAACCTATTGTCTGTTTCTGATCAGAAATCCCTCGTTAGATGAGATGGAAGGTCACAGGTTTGATTCCCAGCACTTCCAGTTGAGGTGAGACTTAAGGGATCCGTCGTTTGGGTCCTGAATGTTCATTTATGTCCTTCCCGCAGCCTTTTCTGTTTTGAACCTTAGAGACTGTGGATTGTTTGTATAAACTAAAACAGTGACAGTCAGATTGGTAATTCTGAGAGTCCAAAAGGGATTCAGAAAAAGGTAATTTAATAAAAGGAATGAAAGACTTCTCTGGATGTCAGTCCCTGTGGAGTGATAGTACATTAATTATTATTTTGGACATTTTGGAGATCCGAGGGCTGATTGAAGATGCTTAGAATGGTGAAACTGAAATGATCTTTTTGTTTTTTAAATTGCAACACTACTTATCAAAGCTAATGCACTTACAAATGTTGAACTAACCAGTTACAGTTCCTTCCTTATTCCTTTAACAAACTTCCACTGCCATGTTTTTCACCATTTCTCTCTTTTACTCTCTGTGTCTATCTTTCTCTCTCTGTGTTTGTGGTCGACCGATATGGGTTTTATAATGGCTGATACCAATATCTATAAGTAGGATGGCCAATTACCCATCATAACATGAATATACACAATTGGCACAATTTAGTAGCATAAGAGAAATAATACAATATACACTAAATTGATCAATGTTCCACCTTTTTTTACTAGTATCTTCTCAACATAATTTAAGAATTAACAAAAATGCATTTTTTCACTTATTTTTTTTTTTTCATCATTATGTTTGTCTTGCTTTCTAGTACAAATATCTAAAGAATTTAAAAGCAAGAAAAAAGTCTTAATATTATATGCAATTTTGTTTCCTAGGTAGATATGCAAGCTTGTTTCCCCCAGTTTTTTTTTCTCACAATTGTGTTTACATCTCACAATTCTTACTTTTTTTCTCAGAATTGTGCTATATAAAGTCGCAATTGCAAGTTATAAAATCAGAATTGCGAGATATAAAGTCGCAATTTGAGTTATAGAGATATATACTCACAATTCTGAGAAAAGAAGTCAGAATTGTGAGATAAAAACTTGCAAATATGGAAAAAAAAAGTCAGAATTGCTAGATATAAACTCGCAATTGTGAGAAAATAGCCAGAATTAGCCAGTTTGTATCTCGCAATTCTGACTTCATTTTTCGCAATTTATAGTTTATATACCACAATTTAGACTTTATAACTCGCAATTGCGACTTTATATCACGCAATTCTGAGAAAAAAGTCATCTTTTAAATTGTTTTATTCTGTGGCGGAAATAAGCTTCCATAGGTAAATGTGCCTTGTAGGCATGTTTAAATAAATATACTGGAAACAAAGTTAAAAAAATACAGAAAATATTCTTTTTTTTTTTATATTTGACACTAGGCTAATTCTGCTGATATATCGGTCTGTCACTACTCTCAATCAATCTACTTAAGCGCACTAACCCTAGCTGCTCTGCTCTCTGCCTCTCTCTTTCTCTCCCACACCAGGCCTCCAGAGCCAGTTTACAGCACTGTGAACAAACTGAGTGACCGCGCCCCCTCTCCCCGTCTCTACTCCCCCGTGGAGTTTGATAAAAGCCCCATGCACTCAATCCCCCACTTCCCTCACTATCACGTAGGCCTGCTCCCTGACTCCGAGATCACCAGGTACTGAGCACAGCGCTCTGCATGGGGCATGAATAAAACTTCTGTGGCCACATCTCACCTGCATGACCACACCTTAATTTATGCTGGCTTGCATGCCCCGCCCATCATGTACTAGTTCTAGTGTACCTCACTCTTTCCTTAGTCTTTTTTGATTAAATCTGCAGAGGTTTGATACAGTGAAGGGGCATTTTATGTTTTGTATGGATTATATTTTAAGAAAACCTCCAAAATGAAATCGATTTACTTAAATTTTCTAAGAAATGCACTACCATTCTGAAGTTTGGGGTTGCTGAATTTTCAGCAGCCATTACTCCAGTCTTCAAAGTCACATGATCCTTCAGAAATCATTTTAATATTCTGATTTGGTGGTCATGAAACATTTTTTACTATTATCATTGTTGAAAACAGTTGTGCTGCTTAATATTTTTGTGAAAACCAACCTTCTTTTAGGATTCATTAATGAATTGAAGGTTCAAAAGGACAGCATTCATTTGAAATAGAAATTTTCTATGACATTATAAGTGTCTTTACTGACACCTTTAATGTATCTTTGCTGAATAAAAGTATTAATTTCTTTCTTTAAAAAAAAATCTCCCCCCAAAAATCTGACCCCAAACTTGAATGACAGTGTACATCTGATAACGGAAAAAAAACAGGTTGCGAATGCCTTTTAATGTTGACTTTAATGAAAAAATATGGCAGCAAGTACTGAAAATGAGCAGCTCTAACAGTTTTGCATAATTCTCATTAATTTTATTCCTCATACTTCATTCGACAATAATGCAAAGTGCACGTAGAGGACACAGGCGTGGAGATTGGTAGTTACCATGGCAGTTACCCGTGACAACAGTATAACTGAATCACTTCTCTGCTGCAGCTGTCCACTTACTTCCTTCCCTTCCGCAGCCATTATCAATTTGTCTGTATTTTCATTTGTTAGACTGTATTGCTCATTGACAGCTTCCCCATGAAGGTCAGAGCTTGGCCGCTGTCATACGCGGTTTGCTTATGTGCCTGTGGCGTCCATTCAACATTACTGCATCATAAATCAGAGTGGATTGATTTTATCTTCCTTATTTCCTGCCTAACTGATTTCACTTTAGGTCCAGGCAGCAGCTTGTATCGTTAATTGGATATAAAACTTTATTAGCAATAACGCAACTTCTCTGCTCTCGTTGATTAAATGACTAGGCTTATAAATGTAATAGTCGGGAGATGAACAGAATGTAAACAGGGGGTTTGGCTGTGGAGGAAATGCTCTTCGGGACTAAGACACTCACTGGCACAAATGGCTGAGTAATGTTTCGCTGTTATCCAAATCCCGCGCATAATGCCCTCAGCGTGGGTGTGCGTTGTTTACCGGTTTGTTTTGATTTTCATTTTTTAGTTCATTACTCTATGAATTATAAAGCGCCGTCTAATTGGCTTCTCTGGGATTTGAATTGATTTGCATTTCAGAACGCCACCGCTAACACCTAATGCATCGCTTAAATCCTCAGGACTTGCGAAAAAGGCATTCATGAAAATGCCAGCGTTAACATCTGTGATTAATGGATCGCTGTGTCTTATGTTCAGGGTCTGCTGGTTTTTGATGGTGCTCTTCAAGGGAAAGCGCAGGCAGCAGTTCTATGAAAACGGCCAATTCTGTGTGACCGAGCATGTGAGATTGTCAGTATCTTACTAAAAGGGAACAATTATCGTTTTATGATGCATAAACACCAAAATACTATACCTAAGAGTGCTGTTACTTCAGATTAGCCTTGTTTGAGTAGCAACTGACAGCTGCCATTAAAAAAATTGGCCAAATCTGAAACAAATCTCATGTGGTGCTCTAGGAATATATTAGGGATGCACTGATAGGAGGTTTTGGGGCCGATACGATACAGATTTTAACAATTAACGGCCGATTCCGATACCGATACTGATATTTGTCACTTGCTCTCTTATTTTTGACATTAACTTTTGTCATTAAAATAGATAGTGGTTTGATCATGTTTTAAATCAGCAAAGTTCAAAAACACCTGCATTAAGTTATACTAGCTAGTTTATTGCTGCATCATCAAATAATTTCTAATGAACATGGATAAATTAAATCCATGTATTATTATTACACTGAGACGTAGCTAAATTCTACTGTACAGCAGTAATATATTTCTGTCACAATTACTTCGTTAAACTGAACTTTTATTTTGACGGGTTGCCCTGAAGACCTTTGAGCTTCTGTGTGTTTATGATATGACGATAGATTTTCTCAAATGAAAAATGCAAAATGCTCACAATGTGATTCTGGAGATGAAGTTCATGCATTCATGTCCTCATATAGTGAAAAACACCACAAGTGTCACTGTGTGTGTGTGTGTGTGTGTGTGTGTGTGTGTGTGTGTGTGTGTGTGTGTGTGCACATCTGTGATATTCATTCACACACAGACACACAGAACATGCATTATTCATAGTTAAATAGTGTTTTTGCAGCTTAATATTTACAGACACTAGTCTATATATGCAATTTGATTTAAGTGTACTGACCTTCCCTACTTTTTTTTTTATTCATCAAGACTTTGACAAATTCTGTGACTTTCTGCGTTATACAGTACATTCTGTTTTTATAACTGGATTCTGCAATCCCTTTTTTTTTTTTTTTGCGTTGCGGAAATCATAAGGCCTATACATCTATACATACAATCCTTATGAAAGTTACAAAAGTTATTTAGCCAAGAGTAGTGAGCAATTTTTTTTTTCTGTCTTTTGTTTGATTAACATTAAAGCGCAGACAGCAGCACAGCAAGAATATTAGATCATGGATTAATCTATCTTGGATTATGCAACAGACATTATACAGCTCAGTGCCTTTAATAAACCATCGGTTTGTTATATCGGCCTTTTTCATGCTATAGCGGATATGCCGATGGTTGTAAATTCATCAAAAATCGTCCGATAAATATCGTCGGCCGATACATCGGTGCATCTTTAGAATATACTGTATGGTGCAAGGGGTTGTTAGAAAGCTGCGATTGTGCCCTTGTGGCTCAAATTATTGGCTCAAAACCCTGAATGTAGAAATGTGGTCCATGAGCTGGCAGATTTTTCCAGGTATTTCTGACCTCTTTAGGTGTCACCAGGAGATACTGGTATACAATTTCCAAAATTATCCTCCAAGCAGCTTCTTTGTTGTTCAGTGTAGTCCTACCCTTTGATTTGACTAGAATTCAAATGTCTTTGATGTTTTCTTAATGTGTATCTGCTTGGCAACTGCACAAAAACATTAATGTGGTCTTAATCAGCAACCTCAAGCGTGGTTCCCAGAGAGATGATGTATTTCAAGTATTTCTGAGGACCTCAGAGGATCCAGATCCTGTCATCTCTGAATCATCAGTCAGGAGGGAAATTCCTTCACATAACTCAATTCGGATCCAAATGGATGAAGCCGTTTGGCAGAATCGCTCTTGCTTTCCGGGCGCTTCTGTGGCTTTGCATCATATGCGTTCGGTGGGGGCCGTGTCCCCTACACCGGCTGCTCACTGATTTGAAGTGATAGTTTTGTTTGTATTATGATTAATAATTTGTTTGGGGCTAAAAGCGAAGGGTGCATACTAATTGTGTTTTGCTGATGTGGACAATTTTGCAATGACATAGACCATAAATCACAGTTCCCACAATATTTTGTTACTTCTAATTTGTATGACTTGTGTTCCTGTTAGAGCAGGATAAACTAGCTTAATCTAGTTTGCTGACAGATTTTTAAAAATATGCTTCTGGAGAATGCAAATAACAAATGTCTGAAATCTAAAACCATTTCTAACAGTGACAGGTGTTGTTTATGTATATTAGTATTGTACGAGAAGAATACTAATTCTACTAGAGCTTTTTAAAGTATGCCTTTTCATCTTTTATTCATAACTTATATTATCAGTGAGGACGTGAAGATTAAATTAGCTTAATTTATTAGTGGTGTTTGTTAAGACAGCCTAGGATAAGAGATATGAACTAACCAACAAACCCTAAGGATAAATTTTTGGTACATAAGTTTTGCCTATGCATTTGTGATGGATTTATTATGGATTTATTCATTTAAAAATTAATAGACATTAAAAAAATATTTAATTGTTTAACTATTTTAAAAACTATTTAACTTAATTCATGTTTAAATATATGGTTAAATGCTTTTCAGTGGTGTTTGCCCTGGCAAAACTCTAGTATCCAAAATAAAATTGCAAAGAAAAAAGCAAAACTATGAACGCATACAGATCTTGTACTGTGTTTTGGTCAAATTTATGATAATCAGTCTTAATGAACTGGTGTTTATATTTAATCAGTTCTTTTGCTGTTTACTTGGAAACAAAATGTTAGATTCTCAGAAAAGCTGTTTACATTGTGGCAAATCTGCATCCATTGTTTGTTCTTCTTTATTCCCTAGATATCCTTTGCAATGCATTTTGGGACGTGCACTTCAGTGAACCAGCAAATAATGAAACCCTCTCTACTTAACCTCCATCTTCTCTCTCACTGATAGTTGGCAATACAGGCACATCTCACATTGATCAGTGGTACATTTTCTGCCAGCTTTGTAACATTTGTTTTATTGATATACCAAGCATTTGCCATTTTCCCTCGGGGGAAAACATTGAAGCTTTTTAATAACAAAAGTTCAGTGTTTACTATTGCGTCATCTTAAAAACTTCCCTAGAGGGGCCATCCTGCTCTTTAAAAGAGAAAGAAAATGAAGCAGAAAAGATTCGATTGCATCTGCTGGGTGTATTTGAGTTTACTGCTGTAAAAGGTGCAGAAGAGGCTGCTATCATTGAGCTAAGAAGTGAAAAGGCCATCCAGTTCTCTCGCTGAGAGAGCATTTTTGAGGACGGCAGGGGGGCACACGTATCAATACACATCTTAACATTTCTACTCAACAGCCAAATTGCTCTGTGAGTGTTCTCTGAATCTGTGAATCTGATGAAAGCCTATTGATTGTGTTGAGGGGTATCGGATATGTTCGAGGGTGATAATCGATCTGCGGTATATATAGATTGGCACCACAGAATGTTGAAGCCTGAGAGAAGCCCAACAAAGGTCATAAGGTATTTATGATTTTATTTCGGAGGTCATAGCCGTTGAACATGGATGGATGGATGGATGAATCGATGGATGGATGGATGGATGGATGGATGGATGGATGGATGGATGGATGGATGGATGGATGGATGGATGGATGGATAGGTAGATCAATGGATGGATGGACCAATAGATAGTTAGTTCGATGAATGGATGGATGGATCAATCGATAGATGGATGAGTTGATGGATGGATGGGCCAATAAATAGTTAGATAGTTTGACGGACGGATGGATGGATGGATGGATGATGGATGGATGGAAGGAAGGATGGATGGATCGATGGATGCATAGATATATAGATAGATGGATGGATAAATTGATGGATGGACGGACAGATGGATCAATAGATGGATAAATTGATGGACGGATTGATGGATGGATGGATGAATGAATGGACGGATCAATGGATGGATGCACAGATCGATGGATGGATCAATCAATTGATGGATAGATCAACGGATGGATCAAACAATAGATAGACAGGTGGATGGATGGATGGATGGATGGATGGATGGATGGATGGATGGATGGATGGATGGATCGACAGGAGGAAGTATGGATGGAGCGACGATTGGATGGATAGATGGCTGGGTAGAACTATAGATGAATGGATGGACCGATAGATAGATAGATAGATAGATAGATAGATAGATAGATAGATAGATAGATCAACGGATGGATGATGGATGATGGATTGATAGATGGATAAATCAATAGATGGATGGATCGACGATTGGATGGATGGACAGATGGATCGCTAGATGGATGGATGGGCCAATAAATAGTTAGTTTGACGGACGGACGGATGGATCAATCGATTGAACGATGGATGGATGCATAGATAGATAGATGGATGGATGGATAAATTGATGGATGGACGGATAGATGGATAAATTGATGGACGGACAAACGGACGGACGGACGGACGGATGGATGGATGGATGGATGCACGGATCGATGGATGGATAGATGGATGGATCAATCAATTGATGGATGGATCGATGGATCGATAGATGGATAGATCAACGGATGGATCAATCAATAGATAGACAGATGGATGGATGGATGGATCGACAGGAGGAAGTATGGATGGAGCGACGATTGGATGGATAGATGGCTGGGTAGAACTATAGATGAATGGATGGACCGATAGATAGATAGATAGATAGATAGATAGATAGATAGATAGATAGATAGATAGATAGATAGATCAACGGATGGATGATGGATGATGGATTGATAGATGGATAAATCAATAGATGGATGGATCGACGATTGGATGGATGGACAGATGGATCGCTAGATGGATGGATGGGCCAATAAATAGTTAGTTTGACGGACGGACGGATGGATCAATCGATTGATCGATGGATGGATGCATAGATAGATAGATGGATGGATGGATAAATTGATGGATGGACGGATAGATGGATAAATTGATGGACGGACGGACAGACGGATGGATGGATGGATGGATGCACGGATCGATGGATGGATAGATGGATGGATCGATGGATGGATCGACAGGAGGAAGTATGGATGGAGCGACGATTGGATGGATAGATGGCTGGGTAGAACTATAGATGAATGGATGGACCGATAGATAGATAGATAGACGGATGGATGGATCGATGGATGCACGGATCGATGGATGGATAGATGGATGGATCAATCAATTGATGGATGGATCGATAGATGGATAGATCAACGGATGGATCAATCAATAGATAGACAGATGGATGGATGGATGGATGGATGGATGGATCGACAGGAGGAAGTATGGATGGAGCGACGATTGGATGGATAGATGGCTGGGTAGAACTATAGATGAATGGATGGACCGATAGATAGATAGATAGACGGATGGATGGATCGATGGATCGATAGATAGACAGGCAGATGGATGGATGATGGATTGATAGATGGATAAATCAATAGATGGATGGATCGATGATTGGATGGATGGACAGATTGATCACTAGATGTATGGATCACTAGATGGATGGAACAATCAATAGATAGATAGATAGACAGATAGATGGGGTTCATTTATTTGTGAATTAAACAGGAATCACTACTATTCAAATATATGAGGCTTGAACTCTGTGTGTACAGAACAAGATTAAGCCCTCAGAAGAAAAGTGACAACTATATTTAGCTGCAGTGTTGACGTGGCTGATGTGTGTGTCCAACAAATGACATGTAAGGGGATTAATGCTCTTTACAGAACTCGTTACACACACAGTTTGACTGACAAACCTAGAATTAGTTTCAAATTACCAACCCTCTTGAAATAGAAAGAAAATGTTAAAGAACAAAAATCCATTAAGTGGTTTCGTGCTTTGTCAAGTGCTGAAATATGCAGCTTTTAGCTTTCAGCTCAATTCTTCAAGGCTGAGGGTCATCATTACATAGTACTCTGCAATTCTTTTCCTTTATTGAGGTTGAATGTGAAAGGCAATGGTTATTTTGCCATCTGACAACAGCTTCGCATGCCAACCCATTAGAAATGACAGCTTATATTTCACGTGGATGAGGCTTATGACACATTTTCATATTCAGAGCGCTCTTACAGTGGAAGAATGTTTGGAGTGAGAAGGGAAGGAGAATAACACAGGATGACAGTGAATAAATGGTTGTGGGTAGAAATGTGTGTGAGGGGCTGCATATGAAATGCCAATCTGCCCCTCTCCTCCTTAGGTACTGTGAATTGAAAACGAGTGTAATCTATGTGGTTTGTTTTCCCATTTGGCTCTGAACTTGAAATGATAAACAGTGGCTGTTTGTAATCGGGGACTGAGAGGCAGACAGCAGCTCTATCAGTGTTTTGCAGCTGGTAGAGAGAGGGAGAAAGGGATGAAGGAGAGGAAGAGAGAGAAAGAGAAGTTTGGAGGATAGAAATGCGAGTGAAGAGAAAAGATTGAGAGAGTTTAATGAGGGTGGTTACAGCCGGCGGGGCGCTACACGCACTCAACCCACCTCTGAGCCAGCCGTTACTCAAAATAAATCTATATGCAGTGTCAAATACCTACTGATCAGCATATCATTAGTATCAGCATGAGTCCTCAGACTCCAGATCAGCTGTCACAGATGCTTCTCTGAGTGACAAGCTGCAATTTATGTTTGTATAAGCTGCAATAATGAAAGGCTCAAGCATTTCTTTTAAGTTTAAAGTAAAGCCAATTACTTGTCCACATTTTTTTTTTTTTCATAAATATTGGCTATTATTAACGTTACTATGAAACGATTGAAAGTATATTATTTCAGTCGTATCCTAATTTATTTCTATCCTATTTTTCCCCCAATTTCTTCATTAAATGCACCACAGACTAAGATTAATAGAATCAGACCCACCTTTGTCGTTGTCATGACAGTCAGCATGTGCCCTGTCTTCTGTCAGCTGTGCAAGACAATTATCAATCAGCATATATGCCACTTCTGTGCCTCATTTAAAAAGTCTGTCAGCGCATCTTTTCTGTGCTGTATATACAGTGTTAAGACATATATATTACCTAATTCTACTTTCTGTAGAAGCATGCTGAATTCTGAAGTTTTCACTGAATTCTGTGGTTGAGAAAAATGGAATAGAGTGCCATCTAGTGGTAAAAATGGACTGGTGTACATTACTTTTTTTCCCCATGTTCACGTCTTGGCTTTATTACAAAGTGCAAAGAGAAGAGGAACCATTCTTTGCTTGAGGACTTTGCGGGTCATCTTTTTTTTGGATCATAGTGGCACTCATTCATGAACAATGGGTGGCATTATTATATCTAATGGGTACTTCTAAACATGTGAGCTCCATTTCTGTAACATCAGACCAATCATAAGATCAAAATGTGAGATGAACTTTGTATCCACTTTTATAGACTAAAGGTGAATTTATTGGGCAGCATTTGTTCTAGTCATCTTAATAGCCACTAAAACCGCAACTAGCAATTGCTATTTCCTCTGAAAGCATTTAGTATAAAAGATATGTATTTTAATGCATGGATAAAGTTGTGGATAAATATGAATATATATATATATATATATATATATATATATATATATATAGTTTTTTTTTTTTTTTTTTTTTTTTTTTTTTTTTATACAGTATATGGACAAAAATTTGTTACCAGAAAAGTAATTTGGTTTAACCAAAATTTCGGTTTTATCGAATGACACTTTTGGTTATACCGTATGACGATATTTTCAAACAATTTTAACAGGCTGATAGCTAGCTAGCAAAAGGACAATTAAATATTTTATATTTAGTACAAGTTTTTAAAATATTACAACATTTTCCATGTTTATAGCGGTTGTACCGAATGACCTGATGCATATGAGCAAGTGAAAAAATGAATTTTTCAAATAGTTAAAAGAGAGTAAGTTACATTACTTCCTTTGCAAGTGTCTGAATGATGTCACATCCTGTCACATGATATTGACCGCATGACTTGATCCAAAATGGTATTGGTTATTCCAAATGACATCAATGAAATTAATTTTTCCGAACATTCTTTCTCATAACAAAGCAACAACTTCTACACATAATTTTAATACCATTTTGCATGTTAGTATATGATGTTATAAAATCATGCCAGAATAATTTATATATAGCAAAATATGGATTCTATATATATATATATATATACCATTGGCCAAGTAGTCGTAACTGATTTGCTGGCACAATCAGCATTACCACTTACTTATTACATGTTTGTTTGATCAACTGTTGATGCAACCGGTTGGCAGAGCCTTCTGCTTGGTTTTAATGCTGTTGTTTATGTGGTCTGCTACAGTTTTCTTCTTCATACTGCAGCCAGTCAGAAAAAAATCTCATAAATATAATGATTAATGCCCAAAAAGTGTGTTTTCACATTTCATGGGATACATTTTGGCTTAGTTTGTGTTTATGGCCCAAAGAGCATCATCACTCTGAGGCGAGCCAAACAGACGCACTGGGAGAGATAAAGTGAAGGAGAGAGAGAGGAAGGGCCTGCCTCCTCCTCACAACTAGGTCAGATTAGCCTTCTGTTCTAAAATAGCTCCATCTCGGGTGTCGTCTCTTTGCATTATCATCTGTAAACTCAGGAGATTGTGTATCTCCACATTTCAAGTGTATCTGACAGAAGAGTCACAGCTCAAGATATTTCTTGGTTTGATTGGTCACACTTGACAGGATGATGCCCCAACTGTCAGGATCCTATGACTAACCAAACGGGCACAAGCTAAGTGGATCAGACTTTCTGGGAACATTTTAGCACAACCTGTAATGCATTTCAGCACAGCTTGGGATTCACAATCTGATTTACACTTGGATTTTTTTTTTTTTTTTTTTATTAAATAATTTAAATAATAAAGAAATGTTGTGACATAAAATAAGATTTTTTTATATTTATATTTATATATTATAGGAATTTTATATTATGTGCCATTCAACTTTAATGTTATACTGATATATATTTTTATATTATTTTTAATTTTTTTTAATTATTTTATTTTAAAAAATGTTTATCATGTTTTATATATTATGTATTTATTATATTTTGTTTATATATATATATATATATATATATATATATATATATATATATATGTATATATATATATATATATATATATATATGTATATATATATATATATATTTATTATTTTATATATATATATATATATATATATATGTGTGTGTATTTATTATTATATTTTTATTATGTTATATGTACACACATTGTTAGAAAAGGGCACAGTATATCAATGCCATTTGTTTTAATCACAACACAATTAGGAACATACTATCACAGTATATACAGTATGAAGTGACTGTGAGAGAGATATTAGGTGTGTTTGTGTGTGTGTGTTCCTGGTATTCCCTACATTATGAGGACCAAATGTCCCCTCAAGTATATTAATACCATTAATTTTTTGGTCCCCATGAGGAAAATAGCTTATAAATCGTATGAAATTGTGTTTTTTGTAAATGAAAAATGTGTGGGTTAGGGGCTAGGATATACAGTTTGTACAGTATAAAAATCATTAGGTCTATGGAAAGTCCCCAAAATGATAGAAATACCAGTGTGTGTGTGTGTGTGTGTGTGTGTGTGTGTGAGGCTGTGCGTCTTCTTCGTTTCTAGGAAACCGGGCGGAAATGGGACAAATAGCACATAAGTGGAGCAGTCCCCAATAGGTGTCAGCTTTTGTGCTCGACTACGTTGTAGACCGTTTGGACTGACCCAAGTGTGTGGATGCGTGTGTTCGTGTACACTTAGTTTGCATGTGTATATTTACAAAGTAGCAGAGCGTGTGTCAGCGGAGATGCTGAGCCCTACGGACTCTGATCTGATGTACTACCTGAACTGTGTGTACAGGGAGCCCAGGAAGATCGTTCTGCACAAGGGCTCGACCGGGCTGGGCTTCAACATCGTTGGAGGAGAAGATGGAGAAGGCATTTTCGTCTCCTTCATACTTGCAGGAGGGCCAGCAGACCTCAGTGGAGAGCTGCGGAGAGGAGACCAGATCCTATCCGTAAGTGGACGCCCGAAAAAATACAAACATATAGTAGGGTTTATCATATATATGAGGGCAAAACTGCAAATATGATCACACTGATCATCACAAGGTACATTGTTCTTCCTGTTTGTTTCTAAACATGAGATAATCAGTCATTTATTGGGTTTAACATTTATTAATGTTAAAATATCTGCCTCAAAGGTCATGAATAGATGTCATAGTTTGCTTTTCTATGTTAAAAACAAGGCTGTAACTAATATATGAAAATTTAGGAGGACACATCCCCATTAATATTCAAATGAATAGTTTATAAATCTATTTTTAAACGACCTTGTTTCTTTAACTTTTACATTAGGGTCTCCTAGTCATGCGTATCATTGGATAAAGAGGCCTAAATGTTTTATCGTGTAATATTTTCTTAATTTAAAAAAAAAAAAAAAAAATACTGATTATTTTTTTATTTGAACTAACATTGTGTATGCTATGTTTTTAGGTAGTAGTTTAAATTGGTAAATAAATTTCCCACGGAGTAGTGCATAACCTGTGCTGAACAGAAGATGGCGCCATCACATCGTTCTGTGAACCCTACAAAACCTTTTTGTTGTTTGTTACATTTTTTGTCTAGTCACTACTCAAAACTCCACTAGTACCAGGTTTCCTTTTTCTCATAATTTCAGCACTGCATTTTTGGCACTGATACAGTGCCGTAACTTTTTTGTGCGGTGAGCGCAATTACAGCTCTCATTGAGAAAATTCAGATCAGCGATCCACTCGAGAAGCTCTCCAAGCTGATTTCCTGTCACTGATCTCATCATTTATGTTTATCAGAGCTTCATCAGAACTCGCCGGTGGTAATCAGACCCCTCCATCCAGATCTCCGCCGCAATTACTGTCGGTGCCACTTGAGCTGAGAGCAATCACGGTCTGCCTCCTTAGGACACTGATTAGAAGGCGCGAAAGAACAAGGGAGAAGAGAGAAATAGAGAGTGAAGGAAGAGATAATGGAGTGCTGGCCTGATTTGGAGTCTAAGAATAGCTGTGGTGTACCTTCTGAGTTCACACTGTTAAATGAGCATTAGGACATGCTGCAGGCACACCGAGACTTCCATACACACGCCACATCTCACACGCACACACACACCTCGTCTGCCCCTCCCAGTGCACTGTGCGCTCATGTTAGTTCGGTTTGTAGTCCTAAACCTGGTGTCCCAGAGACCGGCCCCCCATGGACCCCAAAGAAATTCCTTTGCCTGAACCTAACTATAAATGATAGAAAATGTAGTGTTATTTCTGAAAATATGTGACTGTATTTTAATTTAATTAACTAATTAAGAAAAGCGAGTGATTAGCTAAAACAAGACCTCAATTTTTTTTTGTTTGTTTGTTTCAGGCAGTGAGAAAGGGTTATAAGATCTTTCATGACACTGAAAGAGAGTCAGCATTTCATATTTTCAGAATAGTGATTTTTCAATTATGAGATGCAGAAGTTCTTAGCTTAACAAGACTTTCCCAATGTTTTAAAACATATATTACATAGTCATACACAACCGTACAAAAAATAATAATAATAATAGTAATTTATAAGACATTTATAATGCCATAAAAGATTTGTTTCAAGTAAATAATGGATTTTTTTTTTTTTTTTTTTTTTTACTTTCTATTAATCAAGAATCCTGAATAAAATATATTACAGTTTACACAAAAATATTAAGCACTGTTTTCAACATTGATATTAAGAAGAAATTTAGCACCAGATCAGCATATTACAGATATTATTGGTTTTAAATGGAACATATTAGAATGATTTCCGAAGGATCATGTGACACTGAAGACTGGAGTAATGGCTGTTGAAAATTCACCTTTGTCATCAGAAATAAATTTTATTTTAAAATATATTAAAATAGAAGACATTTATTTTAAGTTTTTTTTATATTTTTTAATAAATAAATGCTGCCTTGTTGTCATTTATTAAATCTCACCAATTCCATACTTTTGAATCGTAGTGTACTGTACCTCAAACTTTAACTTTGGAACCATTTAGTGCTTTAAAAATATATGTTGCTAACAAGTTGCTACATAAGGACTACAACAGTTGTCAGCCATGATTAATTTATTCCACAACTACTAGTGTCCAGTTATGGTGGTATACCGAGATAAAACAAATAGTATTTGCTTGGTCATGTGATCTTAATGTGTCGACATAGGCTTAATTTGCAGGTGGGGCATGCGGAGACTATTCGTTCCAGTGAAATCACAAAGCAAAATACACATAAACGTGTCCCTGCTCTTGATATACTGTAGAATCACTGATGAACATCTTTGGTTTTAATAAGAAAAAAAAAATATACGAGGGGGAATTAGAACCCAGAACCTCTGGCACGCTGAACAAATGATCATATTAAACATGAGGTCTGTCAATAAATTTAGTGCATTTATTATTGTGATAATACAATTACAATACACCCCCCCACCACACACATTCATGTCCCACCCACTTTTTAAAACAAAGTTACGCCACTGCGTGTCGACCCCCACAAAACAGCCTTCATGTGAGTGTACATACTGTAATTTAATACATATTTTTCACAGTTACTATTGGTTTATGTGCAAACTTTTTAATGAGGAAAAATGAGTGCATCTTTAATAGCAGTTTGGCTGCAACACCTGCTCCAGGTTTCTGTGCCAGGAGTGTACAGCGGTTTTCTTACCCTCAGCCGGTCCCAACCTGCTTGAACTTGGACTTTCAATAGCTCAATTTGGGTCATAAACAGAGCTGATGATACACACAGCTTTGCCAAACTCATATTTTGGAGGAACACTGATTACTTTGTGGTCCAGTTGTTGCAGACTCTTGCTTACAGGGTACTGCCACCCACTGATCCTCTACTGTAGGCCTTTCCTGAACTTAAGAACTGTGCATCTGGATCACAGCAGGCGTTTCTAGTGCCAGATCACTCCAGCCTGCTCTGCAGCAAGATGCCACATTTTCTGAGAGTCAGGCAATTTAAATATGATTTCAGCAGAGAGCTTTAATAAAACTGACAGTATTGCTTTCCATTTAATGCTTACAATTTGAGACATTAATATAGGTCAGGTGATAAATTAGCTTTCATTTAATGCTTTATGTACACTTATAATGTATTGGTAGGGATAATAAATGGTCATTCTAGTACTGTTGATCATTTAATTAATGTTTCAGGTGAGTGTTATTTATGAAACATCATTCACAGTTAGATCCTAATGAGGTAACAACCTTTGTTGCGATTGATTTCAGGTTAATGGAATCGATCTGCGAGGTGCCACTCATGAACAGGCTGCAGCTGCACTGAAAGGAGCGGGGCAGACGGTAACCATCATCGCCCAATACCGACCCGAGGGTAAGTGTCCGTCAGCTCCTCCTGACCAAACAACGTTTCTGAAGGTCACATGATTCTTACTCATGGAGCCACTCAGAGTGCAGAGGTCACCTTTAGCTGCAGGCAGGACAGAAACACAACTCACCCAGACGTTTTTGGGCCAAACTCAAGCCGGTGCGCTCATTATTTCTTCTGACTGTTACAGAATAGCGCATGTACCCTCAGAGTGTTGAGGTGCCATGTTTGATAAGTGTCAATTAGGGGGTTTGGCTGCTCTGGACTCCAGTGACCCATTCGGATGGGGTTGGATGCATTACCATAGTATCAGATCCGAGAATGTTTTCATTGGCTTATCTTACTTAAAGGTGAAGTGTGTTGTTTTTTTCAATGTGACAATTCTTTCTTCAATACTAGTTTAATGTGCATAGATAACTACGAAGATAAACCCTTTACAAATTAAAAATTTTTTTCACTGTTTCCACAGAAATATAAAGCAACACAACTGATTTCAGATGTGATAATACGTTTTTCTTTGTTTGTTTGTTTTTGAGCACCAAATCAGCATATTGGATGATTTATAAAGGACCATGTAACACTGAAATTCAAATTAAATTAAATTAAATTACAGTTATTAAATTGTGATACAATTTCACAATAATACTGTTTTACTGTATTTTTGATAAAAGCAGCCTTGGTGAGCATAACAGACTGTGGTGGTGTACTGTACTCATGGCATCAACCAGCAGAGGCCAACTGAAACAAAGCCAGGGACATGGTGGTTAAATAAAAAAAAAAAAAATGAGATGGGAGAAAAAAATATAATTCAATACTTTTGTGTTTGCTCGGAAAACATTTGCATTCCCCTGAGAAACTTTGCATTCGCTAGCAAAACTTTTGCAGAGTTTCTTGGTGAACACAAAACAAAGAACGCAAAGTTAATCAGGGGAATGCAAATGTTTAGCGAGCAAACACAAAAGTATTGAATTATAATTTTTCTTCTCTTTTTTCCATCACCATGTCCTTTTAGGGGCCCTGTAGAAACATGTTAACCAGCAAAACCTTGACCTTTGGTTTAAGTAATCCAACTGCCTTAACCAAGTGATGTGAGTTTTGGGATGGGTCTTCCTGTTTGTCTGAAATAGAGTGCTGCAGGGATGAAGTATATTTGTAGGCCAACTCGGAAGTTAGCACCACCCTGGTTCCCTTGACAAAGCAATAGGCTTTTCTCAATGAATTTTGGGTAATTGAAGAAAATAAGCTCTGTAACCAACAAAAGTTTATGATACATATTTTGGTCATCAAGATAATCTTCACAAATAAACACAACTTTTAAGCATAAATACAATCGCCAGAAGTGAAAAACAATAGTTTGTAAGAAAAGAAAAAGAATAGTTTGTAAGAGTGTGAGTAAAAGTGGACTAGTTAAGTAGAATTATTGTGGTTTCCTGTTTGGTGTGATTGGTGACTTTTAAAAGTAATGCATTACAATATTGCATTATTCCCTAAAAAAGTAACTAATTGCGTTGGAAAGTAGTGTTACATTAATTTTGCGTTACTTTTTCTCATCTGGGCTGGGCTATTTGTTTGTTTGTTTTTATAACAACAAAAAATTATATTTTTGGCAAATGTAAAGGCCCTTTCACACCAAAAGTGAAAATGAATGCGAATTCACGCCTGTAAAGTAGAAGGCGCAGCTCAAACAAACCTTTCAGCTGTGCTGTTATTCTGGAATACAGAAGAATAGGATGCTGGAGAAGAATTAAATGAGTAAATGTATGCTCACATTTAGTCTAGAACTAGTCTAGAATCACCATCAGGTTACTCAGCGCACATGATGCTCCTGCATTTACTCCCGATTTCTCTCAACAAGGGGACAGGAGAGCTGTCAGTCAATAAATTGGAAGACAAAGTAACTTGTGTTACTTATTTGAAAAAGTAACCCAGATATTTTGTTGTAAGTTTAAAAGTAATCTGATAATTTACTAGTTACTTGAAAAAAGTAATCTGATTACATAACTTGTGTTACTTGTAATGCCTTACCCCAACACTCGTGATGACGTTTAATATCGTCCCAGTCCCATTCAGCCACTTAGTTGCAACTACATTTTTTAAGACATGTAAAAGTTTAAAAAAATTACCAGTGGGGTATTACTGATGTATTTTATGTTGCAGAATAAATGTGAAAATATTTTGATCTTTGTTAATCACAAACCTTATTTAAGTCATTTAACCAAAAAAAAAAACTAATTCAGAAAAACTCATTGACTTCAGGATGATGGAACTTAAAGTGCAAAAATGTTCTGGGCTCTAGGACTCATTCCTGCAGCACACAATGCAGCAAAATGCAATTCCAGTTATTTCCACTAGGGGCACCAGAAATGACACATTTCACCTTTACAACGTGTCTACACCGGTCACGAGCGGTGTGATGTGATGCGACAAAAGACAATAGAACCCATTATAATCAGTGATGTTGTCTACACTGGATGCGGCGTGACGTGAGCGTCAAATCTCCGGCAGTAAACTGATGCCTTGTTCTGTTTATTATGTACTGACACAAAGGACAAATGCTTTGCAATGGCCACTTTGTCGCGTCCAGTGTAGACATATTTAGCTGTTGCGACGTGAGTGACAATGGTCACATCTGGTGTAGACACGGTGTTAGATTGTGGCCATACAAAATACATCATATTCTCCATGATATAGGAATTGGTATATGAGCTGTGCATAGCATGAGCTACAGGTGTGTGCTCATACAGTCTGTGATAAGGTGAGAGAGACAGATGTGGCAGTGTGGTCAGGTGTGTACTGATATGTCCTCTCTTTTTTCACCCGTCAGAACTTGCCCTGTGCTCCCCACGCCGGGCCCAGCCTCCAACTGCAGGTTTGTGCCATGTGATCAGCACCTGGGTCAAAAGCAGTACCACACAGACAGACTGCACAGAGCTAGACCACAAAATAAAAGACTTGACCGCTATAACTGCATATTTTACAGTTTCTTTGTTGTGCCTTCCTATGAGGCTTTGGGATCTCCGGGACAGCTGGAGCATCTGAAGGTCTGGGTTCAGAGCTCAGGTTCTGTCTAACTCTCTGCAGTCTGGCTGAGAAATGTGGTCTCATTCTTGCCCCAGTGGCGGCTCTGACCATGGGCCTCTCATTCAGGGGAAGGGACAGAGAGAGACCTTGCTCTCCTGATATTCCTGTGTGCATCCTGTGTTACCCCTGCCTGCTGCCTCACTTGATAAACTCCTCGGCTCCTGTTGTGTTTGTTTTTGGCTCTAACCCACCCGTCAAACACAGACGGCTGCTATACATACTAATCTAGATAATAATAATGAGAGTTCAAGACATTTTAACATTTTTGTTACACTTGGAAACCATAATAGATTTATTTTTTAGGATTCCCTGATGATTAGAATGTTGAAAAGAACAGCATTTAAAAAAAAATTAGTAAAGACTTTATAATGTTACAAAAGATTTCTGTCACTTTTGATAATGAAAAATAAAAAATAAAAGAAATTTCTTTTAAAAACAAAATCTTACTGACCCCAATTTTTTGGAGGGATGTTTAGTGATTATAACCAAGCTAAAGAAGGGGCTGATTCATATGAGTATTATTATTTTAAACAGTTTCTAGATGTAGTAGCACTGTTATAGATGTTATAGCATTTTTATTTTATTTTAGTGTTGACATTGCGCATTGAAGTTATTTTTTATCATATATTTATTCAAAACACTTGGACACAAATGGATCAAAAAAAGGATAGTTCACCCAAAAATTATTTTGGAACGCAAATAAAGATGTTTTTGATGAATTCTCTTTCTGTTCCTCCAAAGACATACTCGACTACCACTTTGATGCTTCAAAAAGTTCATAAAGAGATCATAAAACTAATCCATATGAATTGAGCGGTTTAGTCCAAGGGCCCTATTTTAACGTTCTAAACACAAAGTGTAAAGCGCATGGCGCAGGTGCACTCAGGGCGTGTCCAAATCTACTTTTGCTATTTTAACGACGGAAAAACGGTCCGTGCGCCGGGGCGCATTTTTGAAATGGGTTGTCCCTATTCTCTTAATGAGTAATGGGCGTAACGTTCAATAAACCAATCAGAGTGTCATCTCCCATTCCCTTTAAGAGCGAGATGCGCTCGCGCCATGGCGGATTGCTATTTACATGGCGGAATTTGTTGGCGGAAAAGCTGAACGCTTTTCAAGCGAAGAAACCGATCTGCTCGTGCGCGAAGTTAAAACGCGCGAGCAGATCATCTACGGGACAAGCGGGAATCCACCAAAGCTTCCCGAGCTGAAGAAGGTGTGGGATGAATTAACAGTGACTGTGTCCTCGTCTTCTGGCATCAGATGTTTTGCTGAAATTACCTGTTAAGTGGCCAGTCAATCTTTCAGTCGTCTGTTGGATGCAGGCTTTCAAATAGCTCAGCGTGATGAGTCAGTTAATATATATGTGTGTGTATTGGCACGATTGTTCAATTAATTAGCCAATTTCGTTCATCATTATAAGTAGTAATAGGCTGAATTGAAAATAGGTAGCCTAATTCTAATACACGCAATGACTATTCATCATTACATTTTTATATTTATGTAGCCTACACAATAATATTCTTTTACACTGTAATCCTTTTGTTTTTAATATTTGGAATGTTTGTGTGATGCGCATCCCTGTGTGTAATAAGCAAAGTCAACGCGCACTGTGGACGCGCCCAGAGGCGCATTTTTCTACCAACGCGCTCTAACAAAAAAATATTGCGCCGTTGACTTTAGACTTTAGACCAGGTTTGACTTGGTCTATGGCGCAGTCTATTTTCAGCTCCTTAAAATAGCAATGCGCCTGAACACACCTCTTTTTTAGACCAGCACGCCCATGGGCGCACTAACTGGCGCAAATGCATTTACTAATTTAAGGACGTGGCGCTGAACGGGAAAACGCGAACGGCGCCGGACGCAAACTAGCAAACATATAAACATTGATCAGTGAACATAAACAGAAGCTCAACCAAACTTGAATGACGCTTGAGAACAAACCTCTTGCGGAAGCTCAAAAGTGCTGTGTAACACAGGAGAATGAATTCTCGCACACATCAAGCAAACATTTAGCTTCCGTTTACCACAACTGATGTGTGAGTTACTGAATGTTTACATGTGAATAAAAGCCTAAATTCAATCTTTTCATCAAAAAAAGCAATCGAGGCTCTTCAGAAAATTTGGACTAAACCACTCAATACATATGGATTTGTTTTACGATCTCTTTATGAATGTTTTGAAGCGTCAATGTTTCAAATGCGTAGCTGTCTAAGGAGGGACAGAAAGCTCTCAGATTTCATCAAAAAGATGTTCCGATGTTCTGTTCCGAAGACGAACGAAAGTCTTACGGGTTTGGAACAACATGAGAGTGAGTTAATGATTTTTGGGTAAACTAACCCATTAAAGCCACAAAATTGGGCCTTTTACAGTAAGTTACATGGGCTTTACCAGAAGCTAACTGAACAGCTCAGGGCCAGGGTTCGGGTCAGCAGCCATGCTTGTTTACTGCTCTGCTCACTGTCTCCGCTCCTCTCCTCCTCTTCCTCCTTTGACCTTTTCCTCTCCCAAACTACCTGCTGCCCCCTGCTGAAGCCAACACATCCTTTCCAAAACACACATAGATCATTCTCACAGAATGGCAGCATGTTAGCACTCTCACAAACACAAACTACTATGGCAGTTTTCTAAACTAATATGGTGTCACCATATTAGTACAGATTCGTATTCAAATTCAAACTATTCTATCAGTTGTCGCACATCTGTGGCCCCATAAGTATTTGGACACTTACGTCACACTTAAAGATGGAAAATTAAGTTTGCAGATTTAACTTGGTATTTTGTATTTAATGCAATAATATTTACTTTTAAGCATGTCTTAATTGTCTAGATATGTTCAAGGGGCCAAGGTATGTATTAATGCATGTATTATTACATGCGAAAGTAATGCTACACACGATTGCGTGTCCTCTTACATTAAAAATAATAAACACAAGGCAAATCTCTGACACATGATGTTTTATTTTAGCATTAAAACATCTTTCTAATATAATATCGCATTTATATTATTTCACTTTAAGACAGCAGAGGCCAACTCTAATCATACTGAAGACTGATAATACATTATTCCTGTTAAGATTCCTGTCATTCTGATGACTGTAGGGAGTCTGGCTAATGACATTCTAGCATCTGACACCCATCCAGCATATATCACTGAATGAGATTCTATATAGAGCAGTTAGATATGTGGAGGAGAGACATAGTTAACGTGACGATCTCTGTCTGCCAAGCGCTTAGAGGGGCGGAAGTGCTCTGGGGCAAACAATTTGGCAAGTGCATAGGATCCCCCATTCATAAATAAGGACTTGAGGATTACTTTAGCAGATGGAGGAGGTGAGGATGCTTTTATTTTCAAATGGCAGCAAGAGACGGAGTCATCAGAGGTTTCTAGAGCAGCATTCAAGTCCCGGCGACTTTTGACATTCTATTCCTGAACTCCCAACAAGCAAGCCCCTTTGCATTATTTCCTGAATTTTGGCTGAGTGGGATAACGTTGATCTTTTGCCGACCAAGCCTTTGTTTGGGGTATTGTGAATCAACAAGAATTGATTCTCTTGTCATTAATATTTAATTCTAACGGCTATTTCCTCCGTTTGCAATATAGCCGTGCACCCACTAAGCAAAACTGTTTAGTATAGATGTTTCGTGGGCTTTCACAATAAGTTTCGGAGGTGCTTTCACAAGTTCTAGATAGTCAGCATTATGATTATTTAGTCATAGAGCCATGGTTCCAACTAGGCTGATCTTTTCTCTGTAGCTCGATCCAATTCCCCTGATGCTCTTGGGATTGATTCTGGGGAGGTAGAGCTCATTAAGGTGCACTTGTAAATGCAAGCTTGCACTTTCTGCATTGGTGTTGTGGGACTGCTGAGATGGGCTTTCCAAGGGTCCTTTTCATCAACAACTACCTGAGCAACCATAGTAACACACAAAAAAGTACAATTCCAAAAATGCTGAAGATGGATTGATAATCAAGCAAAATCAAACAAGCTGAGATTGAGGTTTATAGTCTGTCAGAAACATGAAGTAGATTCTTATTGCAGAAACTTTTGCTGAGAAAATTTAATTGTAGTAAATAAGCATGTTAAATATATTTATGTTAAATATACTATTATTTGCTGCACTGCTTTCAAGACTTTTATGTAAAAGTTACTTTTTATGTTTTGCAGAGCCACATATGCTTTGGGGGGAAAAAATGATAGCTTGATTTTAATAAACATACTCTATTTTTTTATATTTATATTTATTTTGATACTTAAAGGGTTAGTTCACCCAAAAATGAAAATTCTGTCCTTAATTACTCACCCTCTTCGTTCTTCTTCAGAACACAAATTAAGATTTTTGATGAAATCCGAGAGGTATATGACTCGGCAATTTAACCGACACTTTCAACGTCCAGAAAGGTACTAAAAACATTGTTAAAAAATTTGACGTGACTGCAGTGGTTCAACCATAATTTTATGAAGCGAAAAGAATACTTTTTGTGCACAAAAATAAAACAACTAAATTCAACAATATTTTCTTCTGCGTCATTCTTATGTTGTTTGTGCCCAGCGCCTCAAGGTTTTATGTCAGAACGCTGACTCATTATTGGCCGGCTCCTGCGTCAGCATCACACGCGTGCATTGTGTTCACGTGATCAGCTTTGGCCAATACTGAGCCGGCATTCGGACGTTAACACGGAAGCCTTCGCTGTGCTTACTGCGGCACCTACGTAAGGAACATGACAGGGAAGAGAAGAGATTGTTGAGTAAAGTCAGTTTTTTTTTGTTGTTGTTGTTTTTGCGCACAAAAAGTATTCTCATAAAAATAAGATTGAACCACAGCGGTCACGTCGACTGTTTTAACAATGTCTTTAGTACCTTTCTGGACCTTGAAAGTGTCGGTTAAATCGCTATCTGTGGACGAGTCATATACCTCTCGGATTTCATCAAAAATATCTTAATTTGTGTTCCGAAGATGAACGAAGGTCTTACGGGTGTGGAACGACATGAGGGTGAATAATTAATGACATTAATGTCATTTTTAGGTCAACTAACCCTTTAATAAATCAAACATTTCATTTTTGCTACAATACAATTTAGGAACTTCATGAACTATCAGAAACAAGGGTTACAGTATATATCCTCCATACAGTTAGTCAAAACAGGTAGAGAAATGGTAAGTAGATCATTTAAGCGTGGTCAGACAGCATTGGCTAGCTTGTGTACCGTCTCTGGGAAACATAATTACATGTAATTTTATCAGAGTGCCTTCAGATACAGCAAACACTTCCTGCACCTTTGTAATTTCAGGTCAGAGTGCACTAATAGGTTACTGAATCTCACACACAGATCCACATACTGACTGGCACACCATCTTCTCTTCCATCAGAGAATGAACAGATTGTGGTATTTTGTTTCTAGCTTTTAGCACCATCACTACAAAAGTATTTTAATGGCTGTCCCTCAGTGCTAGCTGGCTGAAAATCATAGATATACTCTGATCACATTGCAGTTTTTAGCTGGCATT
This sequence comes from Megalobrama amblycephala, assembly GCF_018812025.1. Taxonomy (NCBI): domain Eukaryota; kingdom Metazoa; phylum Chordata; class Actinopteri; order Cypriniformes; family Xenocyprididae; genus Megalobrama; species Megalobrama amblycephala. The sequence goes on from NC_063045.1 coordinate 50,418,895, forward strand.
TTGAAACAGAGAACAATAGGCCTTGAAAAGGTTTTTCAGAAATGACATTTTCATTTCTGTGTGTGTGTGTGTGTGTGTGTGTGTGTGTGTGTGTGTGTGTGTGTGTGTGTGTGTGTGTGTGTGTGTGTGTGTGTGTCTGTGGTTCTGTTAGTGTGGCATTCTGGGAGACAGGATTGAGGCCACTTTTTGGGACATACTGACATCACCAGTGTGCATACACTAAACTCAACAGACAGCCAGACAGCCAATGACGGGCCAAGAACACCTGAGGGAACTCTGGACACACACACACACACACACACACACACACACTAGCATTTACCTAGCTGTCTAAATTAGGCCATACCATAGACTTCTGTTGTTTTTTTTCTTCTTAAGTCAGTATGTTTTCCTAAATATTAATGTTTTCAGAGAATGTATCTCGAATTAAGTATATTGTCCTTAGTACATTTGCAATTTGTGCATATCTTGTTTTATAAGCCACACTAAATTTTCTTAGACTTGGTGAACAATGGGGACAAAATCAAGAAAAATTATGCTTAATTTTAGATAGATAGATAGATAGATAGATAGATAGATAGATAGATAGATAGATAGACTAATACTGAAAAACTAACATATATATGTATATATATATATATATATATATATATATATATATATACTGCCAAATAATATAATAAATCTATATGAAGTATGAATCATTTGTACCTTTGGAGACATCCTCATAGGGCATTTTAATAACACGTGATTACAAACAAGGTATATTACTCGACACATCTTATCAATGAGATTTTTTAATAAAACCTGACTGTTTTGATCCATCAACAAGCTATTAATGAAATCTTCTGTCTGCATAAATGTAACATCCCTCTGATAAAGCTGGTTTCCATCAAAAATCCTCTAACAAATCTAATGTTTGTCTGTGAAAGAGAAGCAGTCTGTAGCTAGCAGGCCATTAATCATTTAACTGGATAGCCAGAGCTCTATGAATGGGCATTTTACTGTAATGTGTGTCCCCTCTGATTTATGACTAACCTCTGCTCCCCTCTCATTCTCATTCTTTCTAATGAAGCCCAAACATCTGAAGAACTTCCAGAGAGTATGAATCTTCCACATAACTATTGTTTTATTGTACTGACAAATTTGAAAACATTCAAGTGTTGTGGTGCTACTAATTTAAAGGGCAACATTCAGAGAGAAGAATTTTGTGCCCAAACATGATTTATAATAATTATATTCTGGCTGTTTTGACATGCATGAACTGCATAATAATAATAATAATAATAATAATAATTAGTTTAACCTTCTGAGAAGCATTTTTAAGGTCACACAAGGTTATCTCTCCTCTTGTGTGGGATATTCTTAATTGGGTTGTCAGTCACTTTAAAGCAATGTCCATTATCTTTAGTGCGCAACTCGTCTCAAACATGGATTACACATCAAATTGTCCAGCAGTACATTTCTAAGTAAACAGACATACAGTTTTCACTTGGTGAGCGAGAAAAACAGATCCCAAAACTTTGAAGGAGGAACCTGAGCCATAAATAGAGATTAAATATCATAAAGAGAACCACATGTGTCTTTTCCAACACCCAGAACACCCTAGCAACCACATAGCAACACACTAACAACCACTCAGAATATCTTAGCAATCGCATAGCAATGTCTTGGCAGCCACCCAGAACACCCTTTCATTGATTTGCACGGGTAAGCATCAATAGCATTTCCTTCTAATTTTTCTAAAATCTAATTTTAAATGTTCTTTTTGTTGTTGTTTTTCGACTGGTTTTCCGAACTCCTTTGGGTTGTTTGTGAGCAATGTTCCCTCTAAGCAAATAATTGCCGGGCAGAGAACAGACATGAAAATCATGTGTGGTGAAATCCATTTGATTGTAGTAGTTTAAAGGTGCCCTAGATTATGTTTTTAAAAGATGTAATATAAGTCTAAGGTGTCCCCTGAATGTGTCTGTGAAGTTTCAGCTCAAAATACCCCATAGATTTTTTTTATTAATTTTTTTAACTGCCTATTTTGGGGCATCATTATAAACGCGCCGATTTTATGCTGCGGCCCCTTTAAATCCCGTGCTCTCCGCCCACAGAGCTCGCGCTTGCCTTAAACAGTGCCTTAACAAAGTTTACACAGCTAATATAACCCTCAAAATGGATCTTTACAAAGTGTTCGTCATGCATGCGGCATGCATGCGTCGGATTATGTGAGTATTGTATACTGTTATATTGTTTACTTCTGATTTTGAATGAGTTTGATAGTGCTCCGTGGCTAACGGCTAATGCTACACTGTTGGAGAGATTTATAAAGAATGGAGTTGTGTTTATGCATTATACAGACTGCAAGTGTTTAAAAATGAAAATAGCGACGGCTCTCTTGTCTCCGTGAATACAGTAATAACTGGTGTTAACTTTAACCACATTTAACAGTACATTAGCAACATGCTAACGAAACATTTAGAAAGACAGTTTACAAATATCACTAAAAATATCATGTTATCATGGATCATGTCAGTTATTATTGCTCCATCTGCCATTTTTCGCTATTGTTCTTGCTTGCTTACCTAGTCTGATGATTTGGTTGTACACATCCAGACGTTAATACTGGCTGCCCTTGTCTAATGCCTTTTATAATGTTGGGAACATGGGCTGGCATATGCAAATATTGGGGGCGTACACCCCGACTGTTACGTAACAGTCGGTGTTATGTTGAGATTCGCCTGTTCTTCGGAGGTCTTTTAAACAAATGAGATTTATATAAGAAGGAGGAAACAATGGAGTTTGAGACTCACTGTATGTCATTTCCATGTACTGAACTCTTGTTATTTAACTATGCCAAGATAAATTAAATTTTTCATTCGAGGGCACCTTTAAATGAGAAATAATTGCAGTGCTCTGGACAACCGCTATAGAGTTATTGTCGCTATAGAGTTAGAACCGGTGAATGCGGTTTACAGGTTCCATAGAAAGAGAACGATTGAGCGCGTGTGAGCTGGCTGGCCCTGAGCCAAATCAGTCGCGGTAAGAATACTGTAATGTTTGCGGACTGAATACCTCAACACGAGAGGCAACGCGAAACGAAAAGAAATGTGAAATAAAACGCCAGGTTTTAATGAAAAGTGGTGGAAATAACGGATGATGGGCACAGAATGGTAACAAAACTCTGAGACATCATCAGGGATGTTTAGATAACTATAAAAGAGTTAACGTTCACTTTTCTTAAAAATATGTAGCTATAAGATCTGTTTAAATGCTTCAGTTTGTTTTCACTTTATAATATATTAAAACAAATGGAACCATAATACTGTATAATACATAATATAATACTGTATATCAGTTTAAATACTTAAATATTATATTTTATTATAATGTAAGCCTAATAAAAAAATTATCTCACAAGGGGATTGTTTAGGGCTCCTTGCCACGAAAAATCTTGAAACTTCCTGGTATATAAATTCATAAGCAATAAACATGTAATTTTGATGGTTTAACACTGTCTGTTGCTAATAATTGACTGTACAAAAACACATTATGGTTGTTCCAAACCATCATTGTAACTGCTCATATTATATTATTATAAAGAATTGAACTCTCCTGCAGGAGGACAAAAATTATTTTTTAATAGAATTTCTTGGTAAAGACTGGTACAGTTAATACAGCAATGTGAAAAAATCTCAAGTAACCTAAAATTAGCCTAAATGCTTAATTTAGTGACTGAACTGCTTGTTTTCAAACATATTATTTAATATATCACTAAGTTACATCAAGGGTCAAATAAAATAGAAACAGCACATTAAAGTTAAATGTTACAGTTGCATGATAAAACATTTGTGTGTGTGTGTGTGTGTTTACGTTCATTGTACAGGTCTGATATAAAGTATGTTTTTGCTCAGGTGACCAAAGTTTGGCTCATCGAGAAAAAAAAAATAGAGGGAACATTGTTTGTGAGTATATATTTCTGTAATGGGCTGTGAGGTGGACATTTGCCAGTGTTTAGCCGCTGTTTGGCCCTGATCCCAGATAACCCGTGGCTGAGTTTCTTTGGCTGAGCTGCTATATTGGCAGATTCTCAGGAGGACACACATTCTCTGCATTCAAACATACATGACTGCTGTTTACACACAGACTCACTTGTGTCTCCGTAGACCACGCCTTCATACCAATCTATCACTCTTAAGGTTTGGTGAGGTGTACCAGTGCTTGGCAAAACGCTCACATGGAGGGCTTTCCTCCATTGCCTGCCAGTTACTTTTTTACCAGGTTTGTACTAAGTACTAATTTGGAAAGACAGTGATATTAAAAGACCAAATTCAATAAACACCTTATTGATGATGCATACTATGCTCAGGCAAGCAGATGAACCCAGAATATAAACGCAATGCACAGTTTCACGTCAAACGCCCCACCACGACGCATGCTTGTGTTGACGTGAGAGAAGACGTTGTTGTGTGAATGCGCGTTGGAGATTAATATTTTGTAAATAAAGTGGTAAACTGTTTTTTTTGCATAAACAAAGCACTCGCGTTACTTCATAAAACTGATGTTAAACCACTGGAGTCACATGAATTACTTAAATTATGCCTTTACTACCTCTCTGGGGCTTTAAAGTGGTAGTTGCATAGGATGTCAGCTCTCAGATTTCACTAAAAAGATCTTCATTTGTGTTCCAAAGATGAACAAAATATCTTATGGGTTTGGAACAATATGAGGGTGAGTAATTAATGACAGAATTTTCATTTTTGGGTGAACTAACCCTTTTTTTCATAGAAATCCATTATAAAGAATGCACTTAAACATTTAGCCGTTGCGTTCATATTCTGGATCATATTCATATATTTTGCCCTCCAGTTCTCCGTGCCAGTCAGACTGAAAATTATGAATCAGAATCATCAAGAGTTTTGCGTGAGGGCGATAAAGTTCATCCATAAATTTCACCCATGTTCAAATTTGGTTATGCGAAATTGGTGCATTGACCAACAACAACAACAAAAACTGCTTGGTTTGAAAATGATTTCTGTGTGAGCAGTGATTTATACAACTACGGTATTGACAATGGACCTTTTTTGCTCACGAAATTTTACTAATCTGACCGCTCCTTCAGACCGTCATCATTACAAGCATCACTCACCATCGTCTTCTTCCTATCTCAGCGCTGCAGTCTGAAGATACAGTAGAATTATTTGAGCAAAAAGCTTGTGCACACATGTGTGCTGACATATTACTGATGATGTTGGCTTAATTTACAGTCTCTGCTTCCCTGAAATGTCACACTGCCAGTTCTGCAGCTCACACATTGTGATTGTACCTGCTGGCACAGTGATGCTCTTTTCCCCTGCTGCGGATGGAGCTGTATTTGGCATGTTGGAGTCACTGCACAGCAGCTAATGAGACTACACAAGCTGTCCTCTATTAACTGAAAGCACCTCACTCCAGACTGACACAAATGTGTTTGTGTATGAGTGATGCGCAAGGGCGGCTGTCAGCCTGGTTGTGTCCGACTGCATGCACGCTAATACAAAACCAACGCTTATAATGGTAAACGGCCATATGCACAGAATCAAGACAGATGATTTGAATGCAGCTGTTTGAAACTGTTTTAATATGCATGTTTGATTATATCAGTGCTGTGTTAGAATCTCTGAATTTACATCTGCTGTACCGTCTCTGGACATGCAGTAATCCATCATCCCAAACAGCCTGTAATCTTCCTTGATTTTCTCAGCTTGAAATGTAGGTCTGAGACAGGCAAAGGTAGAAAGCTTTTCATCTGTCTAGAAGGTTCCATGAGCAGCAGATCCTTGCTGTTTTTCTAGGGAAAGGTGCCATTTTTTGTGAATTACAGTAGAATCCGATTCCGAACAGGGACTGATTTAGCCCACATTAAAAACAAAAACAAAAGACATCTCCTTGAAAGCACTGAGAATGACTTTTGCTTAAATCTGCTTCCTCCTGAGGGAAAAAAACTACAATAAAAATATTATTAAATATTAAAAAATTATGTTAAATATAAATTATAGCTGAAAATGTTATATTATTTTCAATTTTCAATATTATTTTTTAAATTTTATAAATTTTTCAAGTGTCACTTTTGATAAGTTGAAAGCATCCATTCCTTACTGAATAAAAGTATCAATTTCTTTAAAATAAATAAATTACTGCCACAAACTTTTGAATGGTTTTGTATATGTTATGTCATTGTCATTTTTTGACAATATTTTAATTTTAAACATTTTACTTTTTTAAAAATTAAAAAAGAAACATTCTTCACCTAAGCTATGGAAGAGAAATATTATATTCTGTGAGACTCTCCCTTAACCTGTGGTACTGTCAAAGTATATTTTACCTTGCTGTGTTTACTTTTCCATCTGACTCCCGGTCAGCAGTCAATAATCAATTGATATCTCAGTTCACATGTGCTTTTCACAAGCCTGCTGCTTATGTGCACAAATTCCTTTCATATGCTTGTGGAATCTGCACGTTTTGAAGGACAGTTAAAGCTGAAATATTTGCTGGATTTGTAGCTTGTTTACCTTTAAGCGAGCTAATACGCTGCAGATTGAAAACACAAAGCCGACATCAAGAGAGAAAATCCAGCATGGCTTTTGATCTGGGCTACTTCAGGGGGAGGAGGGGCTCTGAGACACTCAACCCCGCCCACGCTCGAGTTCTAGCCAATAGGAATGGATCTGGAGGAGAAAGTGTGTATGAGAGAGAGGGGAGAGGAGGTGGTAGAGTGGCAGTCTTTGCTTGTGTGTAGGGAGCGGTCAATCTCTCACGCTGCTGCAGTCTGCGAGCATCCTCGAGTGAGACTCTCTTTTTATTCTCTTTCATTCATTCTTTCTTTCATTTATGCTTTATTCCATCCCCTCTTCCAGACCCTCACCTTTTCATTTTCTCCACTGTGTAGCTAATTCTATTCTGTTTAAGTGAGAGTATACATGCTAGCACATGTGTATGTATGTGTACGTTTGTAAAGCATGTTTTTGTGGGTCTTTAGGGTTTGATTTGGTTTAGTTGAGGTAATATGCATGTTATACTTTTGAAAAGTGCAATTTATTTTGAAATCGTGCATGAAATTGTTATTTTGGCACTGTCCTGCCTTAAGTGTCAACTTCCCTGGTGAATAGTTCATACGTATGAACTTTTTTCAATCTTTATGTAGAAAAAAAAAAAAAAAATCTAATATTTCTAACTGTGTTCCTGATAGACCCAAAAACATCTCCTGAAGGTTTGTGTGCTCAGCAGTCTCTTTTCATTTGAGTGGATTTGTTCGGGATGAGTGCGTCCCTCACTGCAGGATTGTTTTGGGTTCTGTACTTTATCCTTCGTCTGAGCTTTGCACCACTCTGAGACTCTTTAATCTGTTTCTCTCTCTGTCTTTCTGGCGTTTTCTCTGGAGAAGAAGCATTTCTTTGTGTCATTTGTATTGTTTAGAGGATTCTCTGTCTTTTAAATAACATTGAGGCCATTAGTGAAAGAGGTAAAGCTTAGTTTCCAAAGGTGGGAGTTTGAATTTGAATAAATCCCTGTATAATTCATTGGGAGGGAATGCGGATATATTTGTGAGTGCATGTCTTTTTTTCTTTTTTTTTAATTGTGCTTTTACTGCACATCGCTGATTGTATCATCATCAGAATTGTCCTTGAGCTTCCTCTACCAGCCTGGAGCCTAATGACAAAATTTACTTGTCATTTGACCTTTGAGTTCCTGCAAGGACAGACAGGCTCTCAAATCAGCCTTATTTCTCGGCTGAACCTTTGAAGACCCTCCTGATGATTTAAAACATCAGAAGCTGCTCAAATCGTCTTTGATTAGTGGGTTAGTTTAGTTATTTACATTTAAGGCATTTTCGAGCACTAAAATGGGTTAAAAACTTTAAAAAGAGTCTGAATGAAAAGGAGGCAGAAATAGAAACCAAATCATCTGTAACATGTTGCTCAGGTGTAGTAGGTGCTCTGTTGGGGCTGTTGTGCTGGTCTGGTTGGTCTAATGGTGTTGAGGCTGGGCTTTGGGGCATTGCTGAGTTCTCAGGTTCAGCACACGGTGTGTGCACGCATTGGTCTCAGCAGCAGCCAGGGCAGATGTAGTTCTCTGCTGAAACAGGGCTGAGGTGTGCAGAACCCTCAACAAACTGCCATTCCGTGCACTAGATTACCTGCTGAATGGGCTGTGTTAGGAGGGCAAATCTGTGTTTTAAAGCTCACAAGTCTGTGCCATCCTAAAACAAAAAGTGAAATATTATTTTCTATACACTACTGTTCAAAAGTTTGGGGTCGGTTCAATTTTTTTAATGTTTCTGAAGTCTCTTATGCTCACCAAGTGTGCATTTATTTGATAAAAAATACAGTAAAAAGTAGTAATATTGTGAAATATTGTTAGAATTTAAGATTACTTAAGATCGGTAAAGATAACTACTGTAGTATGTTTGGAAATGTAATTTATTTCTGTGATGGCATAGGTGAATTTTCAGTAGCCATTACTCCAGTTTTCAGTGTCACATGATCCTTCAGAAATCATTCATATTTGCTGATTTGATGCTTAAGTAGCCTTCCTATTATTATCAGTGTTTTGTTTTTGTGCAAATATTTTTCAGGATTTTTTAATAAATAGAAAGTTCAAAAGAATAGCTTTTAATTGGAAATAGAAATCTTTTGTAATATTAAAAATGTCACTTTTAATCAGTTTCATCTAGCCTTGCTGTTTAAAGTTGTAATTTCTTTCAAACAAATAAAATCTTGTTGACAAAAAGCTTTTGATCATCTGTAGTGTTTTGGGAGGATTTTTTGAATCAGATGAAGTTAAAGCTATCACATTTTTATTCATAGTTGAATGGGATTATATTATATCTGTGTAATGGGATCTTATTTTGGCTTTTACCCAGGGTGCAAATGGTTTGTGTGTGTGTTTGTGAGGAGGGGGTGGGTGCTTAAGACTCGAACCCCCCAAAGGAAGCAAAACAAAAGGATGAGGATCTTAAAAAGTACATAATTTATGGAATAATATACAGTCAGCTAGTTATTATCTTACAGAATGATGAATTTTCAGTTCTGCAGAAATCTGTGGAGATTCAGTATCAGCCTGCATATAACAAAGAAACTGAAGTGGGATGTTATCGGATATCATACATTTGCACCACAGAAGATACAATATATGACCATTTCTCTCTCTCTCTCTCTTACTCTTTCTTCTACCTTTCCTATATTGACTGTGTGACCTTGTGCTAGAAGTCATCACAGAACAGCTACAGTAGCTGCTCGTATCGATCGGAGCTGTCATCTCAGACACTAAAAGACTCACTGGACAGCATTTCCCTCGAGAGATCTTTTTAATAATTCTTTGGTTTGAGACTGTTTGTTTGCATGTGCTATGTTCTGTTCTAGATTTTAGAATTGCCATATTTTGATGTTTGACTTTATAAAAAAAAATTTAAAAAAAGATTTTTGCATCATGTTTATGCTTGCTTGGTTATGTTTGTGTTTACAGAATACGGGCGGTTCGAGGCCAAAATTCATGACTTACGAGAGCAGATGATGAACCACAGCATGAGTTCTGGATCTGGATCCCTCAGAACCAATCAGAAACGCTCACTCTATGTCAGGTAGACCTCATCTATTTAAACATAAATTCGTACTCACTTACTCAGAACTGCAATAATTCATTTTCTTAGTATGTTTTTCTTTATTCTTGTTTTTCAGCAAAAAAGCACAAAAAATGCTTAAAACCATAAGATTAAAAAATAATTACAATTAAAGCTGCAAGCAGCGATGAAAGGGCCCTCGCACCCGGGCTCACCGCCACCCGTTGGCCTTAGGAAAACAGCAAACAGTGGGCGACATGCATGTGAGCAAGTAAATACAGGAGAATTATGGCAAAATCATGTAAAAGTGCCACACTTCCTGCTGCCAACAGGTGGCGCTATAGCTAACTGAATATAGATGTCTTTAGGCCAGGACTTTTATCACTCATGTGAAGTTTGGGGCAGATCAGACGTAGTATGCCTGAGTTACAACAGCTTCCTCTTTCATGGCGAAACATCAGACTTTGTCAGTCCGCCACGGACACGCCCTTCAGGATCTTTGATATTTATCATCGCTAAGGTCTTAAGATTAGACTTGCCATATATGATGTTGATCTGGTTTAATCTCTATGAGGAGTTAATCACAGTGTAAAACATGTAATTTCCTGTTGCCCCCAGGTGGCGCTATGACTGTAACTGAATATTGTCATATAGATGTCTTCAGGTCAGGACTCTAATAAAACATGTGAAGTTTGGGGTAGATCAGACATTGTATGCCCGAGTTACAACAACTTCCTGTTTCATGGCGAAACATCGAACTTTGTCAGGGTGCCACGGACACGCCCTTCAGCGAAAACTCTAGATCTTCGCAATTTAACATCTCAAAGGCCTTTAGATTAGACTGACCAAATATGACATTGATCTGATAAAAGCTCTAGGAGGAGTTCGTTAAAGTACAACATGTGGAAATGGCAAAAACTGCCAAAATTTTGTAGAGAAAATTCAAAATATCTCACTTCCTGTTGGGTTTACAAATTTTGCACCCAGGGGCTTTTTTGTAGGTATTGGGCTGTTACATCTGTCTACCGAATTTCATAACTGTACGTGAAACATAGCACAAAGGCCGCTTAATTTAAATTTTGTAGGTGGCGCTATCGAGCCATTTTGCCACACCTAATTCTGAAACCCATATCAGATGTAAATTTTCACCACTTTTGACGCGTGTGCAAAGTTTCATGAGTTTTTGAGAACGTTTAGGCCCTCAAAAATGCGATTCATTTTGGAGAAGAAGAATAATTGGCTGAGCAATTCCAATAGGGTCCTCACACCATCGGTGCTCGGGCCCTAATTATTTCAAGACATTTATTTATTCATCTTTGAAAATAAGTGTTATCTCACACCATTTATCTTCTCAAGACATTTTATCTTGTTTGCATATGTAGTTACTGAAAAACAAGACGAGAAACAGACCAAGAAAATGTTTTTTTTTTTTTTTGTTGCAAATGACTATTTCTGTCATTACAGATGGGATACTGGTATCCCAGCAGCTCCCTGATCATAAAGTGGTGTTAACTGTCTCTCCATGGCACTCTTGTTATGTTGGAATGATGTTGGATTGATGTGAACATGAGTGTGGTCTCTCTGGGCGAGGAGACATGTTTCTAGCCTGAAGCAAGATGTTTGTTAGACACACACACACACACACACACACACACACACACACACTTCAGGGGTTTGCGTGTGAACCAGCAGGGTATCTGAGTGAGTTGAGTCAGAATTCATCAGTGTCCACACACACACACACTCAGAGGAGCACATGCTGTTTCTTGTGTGCTCTCTGATCCTAGATCAGCCAGGATTGAGGATCATATGTTCACTACACAGGACGTCATACTGTTTTACATGACATTTAGAAAAGCTATTGATATTTAAAATCAGTAGGAAAGTGGCAACAGTGATCCATTATAGAAACCTCACTTTGCTCACATCTTCTGTCTTCTTAAGTCAACACAAAATCTATTTTACTTCCACAGTGTGACGTATTAAGTGAAAGTGTTTTTTTTTTTTTTTTTTTTTTTTTGAAAAAAGATGTGATTTATGGTTGATGGGCTTGGTGACATCAGATGGAATTGAAAGTATTAGTAGTTTGTTAATTAGTAGTTAGTTTGATATTTTTGATTAAAGGATTAGTTCACTTCAGAATTAAAATTTCCTGATAATTTACTCACGCCCATGTCATCCAAGATGTTTGTCTTTCTTTCTTCATTCGAAATGAAATTATGGTTTTTGAGAAAACATTCCAGGATTTTTCTCCATATACTGGACTTCAACAGGGTTCAACGGGTTGAAGGTCCAAACTGCAGTTTCAGTGCAGCCTCAAAGGGCTCTACACGATCCCAGCCAGGGTCTTATCTAGCAAAACGATCGGTCATTTTCTAAAAAAAAAAAAAAAAAATTATAAATTTTTAACCACAAATGCTCATCTTGCACTAGCTCTACAATGCGGCATGCATTACGTAATCACATTGGAAAGGTCAGGCATCACGTAGGTGGAAGTACCACAGTAGGGCGAAAAACTCCATCTCATTTTCTCCTCCAACTTCAAAATCATCCGACATCATTGTTTTACCTTTTTTGACTTAGTCTTTGCACATTCGCTTTGTAAACACTTGCTTGGTACTTCCGCCTACGTCACGCCTGACCTTTCCAACGTGATTACGTAATGCGTGGTGCATCTCAGAGGTGTGCAAGACAACCATTTGTGGTTAAAAAGTATACTTTTTTATTTTAGAAAATGACCTATCGTTTCACTAGATAAGACCCTAATTCATCGGCTGGGACTGTGTAGAAACTGCCTTTTGAAACTGCAATTTGGACGTTCAACCCATTGAAGCCTGTTTGAAGTCGACTATGATGAAAATTTAATTTCATTTAAATAATTTAACTTTGATTTTGTTTGTCTATATTTCTGCATGATGCATTTTTCATTTTCAGACTTTATTCTCATAAATTAATCTTGTATAGTAGTATAGTTCTTTAATAATGTTTGTCGAGTATTAATGATGTTTTAGAGCTTAATGTTTTATAATAAAAACTGTGATAAATATATAATATTGGTCACATTTTAGATTAGGGTCCAATTCTCACTATTAATTAACTATTAATTAACTTATTAATAGTTAGTAATGTAGTTGTTAAGTTTAGGTATTGGGTAGGATTAGGGATGTTGAATATGGTCATGCTGAATAAGGAATAAGGCATAATATGTGCCGTATAAGTACTAATAAACAGCCAATATCCTAGCATGCATGCTAATAAGCAGCTTGTTAACCTTAAGAATTGGACCCTAAACTAAAAACTAAACCATAATATCTATTTAGTATTTATTTCCTGTGGCTACAAAGCATTTTACCTCCTCCATAATACTGACTTCAGAGCAAGAAATTATTAAAAAGATAAACAGTATAATCAAAAGACCTGCGTGATGTATTCCAGCCTCCAGGTTCAATCCAAACGTCCCATGCGTCAGCGCTCTTTGGCTAGTCTTCTGAACAGCTGCTTATGGTTCTCCCAGATATGTTTCACAATACAATCAGCAGAACAGAGATTAGTTCTTCATTAACTGGTAGCGACAAGCAGCTGTAGATCCCTGATTTGGCTTCGTTAATGTGTGTTAGCTGGACGGTTTTAGCAGAACCAGCGCACCTGTGGAGATCCATTGTGATAAATAGCTCTCCTGTCAGCAATTATACACATACACACCTCCTCTCCTCATGATGTACAGCATGCACCGCTCCCACAGCATTAAAAGATGCTCAGTATCTCCTTCTCAGCTGCAGTCTAATGCCGCAGGCCCCCTCTGTGGGTGCAGGATAATTGTACTGTGTGTGCCATAGCCAGTCATTTGGGCCGTAGAGCTGGCTAGGTTTGCAGAACACGGATGTTTGGAAGAGTTGAGATACAGGAAATCAGACCTTATACGCAGTCATTTATTTGCTGCAGTATAGATCAGCTCACTAAAGTCACCTGTTTTTTTTATTTGTTTTTTAAACGGTTAGTTCAACAAAAATTACAAAAATTCTGTCATTAATTACTCACCCTCATGTCGTTCCACACCCGTAAGACCTTCATTCATCTTCGGAACACAAATTAAGATATTTTTGATGAAATCCTAGCAGTATATGACTTGTACATAGACAGTAATATAATCAACACTTTCAAGATCCAGAAAGGTACTAAAACATCGTTAAAACAGTCGACGTGACTGCAGTGGTTCAATCTTAATTTTATAAAGCATAGAGAACACTTTTTGTGCACAAAAACAAAACAAAAATAACTTTTCAACAATATCTTCTCTTCTGTGTCATTCTCATAAGTTGTTTACATCCAGTGCTTCCAGGTTCTACGTCAGAATGCCGACTCGTGCTCACGTGATCAGCTTTGGCCAAATACTGAGACAGTATTTGACGTAAACACGGAAGCCTTCACTGTGCTTACTGCGTCAGCTGCGTAAGGATAATGACAGGGAAGAGAAGAGATTGTTGCATAAAGTCATTATTTTTGTTTTGTTTTTGCGCACAAAAAGTATTCTCGTCGCTTCATAACATTAATGTTGAACCATTGTGGTGACGTTGACTATTTTAAAGGTGCTGAAAACTTATTGTTTTCAAAAGATGTAATATAAGTCTTAAGTGTCCCCTGAATGTGTCTGTGAAGTTTCAGCTCAAAATACCCCATAGTTTTTTTTTTAATTAATTTTTTTAACTGCCTATCATTATAAATGCGCCGACTCAGGGTACGCAGACCCTTTAAATCTCGTGCTCCACGCCCCAAGAGCTTGCGTTTGCCTTAAACACCATAAACAAAGTTCACACAGCTAATATAACCCTCAAAATGGATCTTTACAAAGTGTTCGTCATGCAACATGTCTAATTGCGTAAGTATGGTATTTATTTGGATGTTTACATTTGATTCTGAATGAGTTTGATGGTGCTTCGTGGCTAAAGCTAACATTACACACTGTTGGAGAGATTTATAAAGGATGAAGTTGTGTTTATGCATTATACAGACTGCAAGTGTTTAAAAAATGAAAATAACGACGGCTCTTGTCTCTGTGAATACAGTAATAAATGATGGTAACTTTAACCACGTTTAACAGTACATTAGCAACATGCTAACAAAACATTTAGAAAGACAATTTACAAACATCACTAAAAATATCATGTTATCATGGATCATGTCAGTTATTATTGCTCCATCTGCCATTTTTCGCTGTTGTCCTTGCTTGCTTACCTAGTCTGATGATTCAGCTGTGTACAGATCCAGACGTTAATACTGGCTGCCCTTGTGTAATGCCTTGAACATGAGCTGGTATATGCAAATATTGGGGTCATACATATTAATGAGCCCGACTGTTACGTAACAACGTGTTATGTTGAGATTCGCCTGTTCCTCGGAGGTCGTTTAAACAAATCAGATTTATATAAGAAGGAGGAAACAATGGAGTTTGAGACTCACTGTATGTCATTTCCATGTACTGAACTCTTGTTATTCAACTATGCTGAGGTAAATTCAATTTTTGAATCTAGGGCACCTTTAACAATGTGTTTAGTACCTTTCTGGACCTTGAAAGTGGTGGATAAATTGCTGTATATGGACGAGTCCATATGCCTCACGGATTTCATCAAAAATATCTTCATTTGTGTTCCAAAGATGAATGAAGGTCTTATGGGTTTGGAACTACATGAGGATGAGTAATTAATGACAATATTTTTGGGTGAATTAACCCTTTAAGTATGTGGTTTTACTAATGCTGTACTTTTGGCATAGTTATGGGTGTCATATCAAGGAAAACTGGATTTTGTGAACTACTTTTATTTCATCAAGTTATTGGCATCACAACCATGAGCATACAGTTGCAGGAAAAAAAACCTTGGATTTAACATGGATTTCTGCATAAATTCAATCACTCACAATAACAGGCAAAACGGCTTAAATAGCAACCGAACAATTAAATGTTTTTATGTATTTCGAGCATTGGTAGCATAAGGTGGAAAAAGTGAGTCAGCTATATATACACACATACATACACGTATACTGTATGCCTTTAGAATTCTGCAGTGAACGAAGGAGATAAATGTGAGGCAGAAAAAAAACTCTGCTCAGTCTGTAGAGGGAAAAAGATAATTATGACAAAAGTATCATTTCCAGTTTGCCTCCACTGAGCGTTAAGATGCATTAGAGTTCTGCTAAGATGAATGCAGAGGTGTGATCGCTGTTGGCTGCGTACTATGAATAGAAAGCACATGTCAATGTAAAAGCAATGCATGCATGATTCCATTCACACACTGACTCAGTTAAGATTGGATGAGTCAGTTATTGAGTGATTTTCCCCAATCAGCATGTTTCATTTTTTCTGTCACAATGAATCAACATCAGTTTCTCTAACGTGAAAATGTGTGTGTGTGTGTGTGTGTGTGTGTGTGTGTGTGTGCGTGTGCGTGTGTGTGTGTGTGTGTCTGTGTGTCTGTGTGTCTGTGTGTGTGCACTGCTTATTTACCTCTGCAAAGTGTTCTCTGTGTCCCTCTGAGGTAGCATTTACATGTAACCATAACAACACCCTTCCTCTGTGTGATCAGAGAAAGAAATATACATCGCTTCATTATGCAAGAAACTCCAGTATGTGTGTAATTTGTCCAGTGCAAATGTAAATTTCAGAATATAAATTGCGAAGGTGTCTGGTTGGATTTATTTTGTGAGAAGTTGGCTGTGTTGTGTCGATGGACTGCGACAGTGAGAGAGCTATAGAGATTTTTATTCATTTCTTTTTTAAAACCCTGCAAATAATACCATGAATATTGATGTTATGTTCATGTTGTGGTGTTGTTTTTAATTTAGTTATCCAGTTTATGTTTAGCAGGAAAGGATGCCCAGGTTCTTATCCTGATCTAATATGTATGTCTTTTTAATAAACCAAGATTGCACATGAACAACTCAGAATACTCTAGAAGCTACTTGGTACACATTAACAACCATAGCAACACCCTGGCAACCACCATTGGGCTCTTTTGATTTTAAGCGACCATCCTAACATTGAGACTTTTTCACTAACAAACACCTCTCCCATTTCCTTCAGAAAATGTAGTTATCACATAAAATTCCCAGCTGCTGCAGTGTATGTAATTCATTCTTGCAAATGTCAGCTAGGCTCCTGTTATTTCACTAGCCCAAGCTCTTATTGTTATGAGGCCGCTGATCTACACATACAGATAGCACTCTACTTTACTCTCAGGGGGCTTTTAAACCACATTTCTCTGTAACAAGCAAAAGCACCACATTATCTACACCTTTGCCAGCACTCTGACACTTTCTCCTAGTTTGCGTGTTGTAGATGTAATGCTTTTATCTCTCTGCTTAGCAAATACTACACTTAATTTTTTTTTTTTTTTCAAGGACTGAGGCAGCACTCACTCTTAACAAATTATGTTACAGACATTTGCTGGTGTGGAAAATGCTGTCCATGAGGTTCACCACCCATGGATGTATCTTTTCTGCTGAGCACTGTATATTACACACATACCTGGACTCTTTGCTATTACACTGAGGTTCAGCCCTGCAGCTCTACTGCAAGACCCACACAATAAATCACAAGACAAAACACTCAGGGGCGATTCCAGTTTCGGCACTTTTGCATGCAGTATTTCAGTGCACTAAGCCTCAAACTAGTGTTGTTATTGTTAACTATTAACTATTAAAAATACTTTTCTTTATCTCACTGATTCTTGAGATAAGGGACAAAACATTTCAAAGCCTCTTCTATGTTAAAAATAAATAAATTCATCAAAATAAAAATAATTATAAAGTTACATCTAAAAGAAATCTGGATAATCAGTCAGGACATTATTTGCTTTTAAAGGTGCCATCGAATTGAAAATTGAATTTACCTTGGCATAGTTAAATAACAAGAGTTCAGTACATGGAAATGACATATAGTGAGTCTCAAACTCCATTGTTTCCTCCTTCTTATATAAATCTCATTTGTTCAAAAGACCTCCGAAAAACAGGCGAATCTCAACATAACACCGACTGTTACGTAACAGTCGGGGTGTACGCCCCAATATTTGCATATGCCAGCCCATGTTCAAGGCATTACACAAGGGCAGCCAGTATTAACGTCTGGATCTGTGCACAGCTGAATCATCAGACTAGGTAAGCAAGCAAGGACAACAGCGAAAAATGGCAGATGGAGCAATAATAACTGAGATGATCCATGATAACATGATATTTTTAGTGATATTTGTAAATTGTCTTTCTAAATGTTTCGTTAGCATGTTGCTAATGTACTCTTAAATGTGGTTAAAGTTACCATCGTTTCTTACTGTATTCACGGAGACAAGAGCCATCGTTATTTTCATTTTTAAACACTTGCAGTCTGTATAATTCATAAATACAACTTCATTCTTTATAAATCTCACCAACAGTGTGTAATGTTAGCTTTAGCCACGGAGCACCATCAAACTCAAATGTAAACATCCAAATAAATACCATACTTACGCGATCAGACATGCTGCATGACGAACACTTTTTAAAGATCCATTTTGAGGGTTATATTAGCTGTGTGAACTTTGTTTATGCAATGATAGAGTCGAGAGCTCGGGAGGGGGCGGAGAGCGTGAGCAATTAAAGGGGCCGCAGCCTGAATCTACGCATTTCTAATTATGCCTCAAAATAGGCAGTTAAAAAAAATTATTTTAAAAAATCTATGGGGTATTTTGAGCTGCAACTTCACAGACACATTCAGGGGACACCTTAGACTTATATTACATCTTTTAAAAAGAGTTCGATGGCACCTTTAAATAACTTTGTTCGTATTATTTAAATACACACTCTATACTTGGAAAATACATGTAATTTAGCCTGTCCTCAGCATGAGGTTACAATGTAAAATTGCCAGTGTTTAAATGTAACAAATTCAAAAATATGCCTTTAAATTGAAAGGCGGAGATCTGTAATCTATCAAACAATACAAAAAGTAAGTCTTGTGAAAAATGTCTATCAAAGTTGTGACCTCACTTTGCATCAACTCCGTCAGGATTTTTTATAATTCTGAATAAATCAGGCAATGTCATAGTCATCTTTAACTCTGAGGATCACTTACGATTTTCTGCTCATTGTGGATCTCACAATAGGACACATAGTCCTATTTTTTATTTTATTTTATACAAACAATGTTGAAGTCTCTTCAGCTGGACCTTTGTCAACTCCTGCAGTATTTAACACCGTCAGGTGAAGGTTTTTGTTCATTTTGAAAGAAATGTCTTATTCTTTTTTTCAATTCATTGAGTTAAAATATTAAAACATCAACTGAACTACATGATATCATGTCTGATTTAATATTAAAAAGGAGGGTAGCGAATTAAGGGATTTAGGAACTGGACTGTTCATAATAACCTTAACACAAGAAATTATACTTTACTGAACACCATTTTTACATAAATGAAGACTTTACACTGTTGTTGGATGGATCAAATTAAAATATCATGCTTTTTAATGCGTGTGACAGAGTTGACACAAATAAAGTGAATAGCTGAGACCTTTGTGTAAAATATATCAGTTTAAAAATAATGTATTATTAAATAATAAAAAACATCTTCTAAAACATGTTTTGTCCCTTATCTCAAGAATCAATGATCTGAAATAAAGCTGAAATAAAACATAAATATTAGATATTAGAAACATAAATTTGTGTTGATATAATATACTGTGTGTCTGTCTGTGTGCATTTATATAATATACACATATATTATATAAACAAACTTTCATGTTAGATGGGATTAATCGCGATTAATAGATTTGACATGTACTGTGTATGCGTGCGTGTATGTGTGTGTTCCTGGTAAACCATATGTCCCCACAAAGATAGTAAAACCAGTAATGTTGATTCTTGTGGAGACACTTTTTGGTCCGCATGAGGAACACTGCTTATGGGATGTTTTTGAAAATGTAAAAATGCACAAAGTTTTCTGTGAGGGTGGTGTTTAGGGTCAGGGGATAAAATGTACAGTTCTTCCATTAGGTTGTTTATAAATTTCACCACTTATATCAGCTGAATTCTTTACAGACATGAATTTGTTCTATTTATTATCTTTGTCCGCATGGGGAGAGAGCATTACTCAATATGTGTTATGTGACAGTAAATTTGAGTTTTTGTCTGCAGATTGCACTAGCACATGCTGTTTTTTGGAAGTGTTTTAGAAGCATCATTGCCGTAATGATGCCATGGAGGGATGAATTCACTGTAATGGGCTGAGAAACTGCCAGCATACAAACATATAAAAATATTATTTATCTGCACTGTACGTAGCTTGCAGTTTCCATAACAACCGCAATGTCTTTGTTGACCGATGAGAGGGAACATGTGCTTTTTTCCCTAGGCACGTTCCAACGTGTGTGTTTATGTTTTATACTTTAACGAAGCAGGGGTTAACGAGGAGATTGAAGATAATGCTTTGTTCTTGTGCAGTGCGGATCATTTCTTTGCGCTAATTACAGTTTGTCTTTTGTAATGGATTCATAATGGCGACTTGCCAGCATTACACTATACATTGCTTGATTTTAGAAATAATGTTGTACCAGTGACTGCAGTGACCATAACGGACCTATGTGTATCATCACATGACTTTTAGATCGATTTGTGCTAAAATACAGCTGGAAGTGCAGATCAATTGTCTGAATATTGTGTTTGTTCTGGAAAAATGCATACTTATAAAATTATATCTGTGAGCTTGAATGTTCCATCCATTAGAGTAGCATATGTGCCAACCTTTATGTGCAACCCATTAATTTTGGCATGCAGTTATCTGCTCACAGCAGTGCATTATGGGTAGCTGGTGAACTTTTTTCATCTTGATTTCGTCCTTGGGATAATATTGATCACCAGCACAAGATGCGGAGAAATTATTTATGTTTAGTTAGTTTCAGAATGACCTATAAAATGTTTAGTTTTACATTTAAGTCCAAAGTATAGTTCACTTTTTACGAGGGTTGGCGTACAGCGCGCGTGACACAAATTCCATCTTCATCTTTAATCTTTTAATCTGAGCTATGTTTATAAAAATATTAAGATTTCTGTAGCTCTGACTAATTTTAAATCGTCATTTTGACACATTTCTGAAATACCACTGGCATTACTTGAGTATGTGAATTAAA